>NW_008795259.1:4314064-4439777 GCF_000699145.1 Aptenodytes forsteri | reverse complement strand
CGACCCTCCCTCGCTCCCGGGGGCACATCCCCGCCGGTGCGTTCCCATCCCCTAAAGCACCTGGTAACGGGGCGGCTGTCCCCGTGCCCGGTGCCCGCTTCCCCTCGCAGTTCGTGCCGCCGGCTCTGCGGCGTGCAGAAGCTCCCTCTGACAGCCCTCAGCTGGTTCAGAGACGGGCAGACCGCCCCGAGGTAAAAGGCTTCTCCGGCCTCACCCACCTGTGGCTAGGGCTTGTTCGCCCGGGGGTTCGAAGTGTTTTTCACTAGGTGTGTATGAGGGGGGGTGCACCGCTTTTCTATCTCGGCTTTGGACTGTTTTATAGTAACCTTTACCAGGAATTCCTAAGAAATCGTCTAAGCCTGTACTGAGATGAGGTGTGAAGTGAGCATCAATGAGAAAGGAGCCACACCTAGAAAAGACAGTACAAGGAGCCAGTGTTGGGACTCTTCATCCTGATGGTCTGAAGTGGTGAAGGTAGCAGTGCGGGTGTGAGGCAGCCTGCAGTCGGGTTTGAACTGAGCAAGCTTGTCGCTCAGAGGGGCTCTTTGTCACCTGTCTCTGACATACCGGGCAGCCATGCATTTACAGTCAGTACCTGCTTTATACCCAGACCTGGGTGGATGACAAAAGCATCTCCCCAGGCCGCTTGTTTTGTATTCATGTGCGTTCATTGCAGTCTCCAATTTTTTTGGCTGTATTACTCATAGGGATAATGATGCTCTCAGAGTCCTGGTGCTTTGAGCAGAAGGTGCAGGAGAAAGGTGGCGTGGAAAGAAAAATCACAGTTTCCCTTGGAGCAACTTCTGCACTGTGAAAAAAAGATGTGCCGGTGGTGAGTTTTAATCTGGTGAGACCTGCAGGAGTGTTGATGTATGCGGTTTGTAGCTTTTGCTGCTACACTCCCAACAGGCAGCTTGGATATTTGGTTGGATTGTTTGTCCACACAGAGGTCTGCATTGTTGTCTTTGCTGGCAAGTGGGTGCTAAAGGAAAGCTGTCCTGGACATGCTTAGTCATATTTGAGGAACACCTTATTTGCAGTGTAGATGTTGCCCACTGCCTGGAAAAAACTGCTCTGCTTACACATTGCTTATCTCTTGGAACATGCGGAATGACTTCTGCTTGGCAGGTGTATCTTCTGTGATTGGTATAACCTGTTAAGTAGGTAATGTTGTATAGTAAGCATTAATGCTCATCTTAGAATCCCAGTGGAACAGCTTTTTTCCTTTATGGTTTGCATTTAATCAGAGACGGCCTCATACATGGAAGAACTTCTTCCCCTTCAACTGTGACTTGTCCTGGCATGCTTGCAGATCCACTTGTGAGGTGCTGGTGCGGATTGTTTAGAAGACCATGAGCGTTGTGGAAAAGTACATGTCAAAACAAACACGTTGCTCTTTCATTCTGAGACGATTGTAGTCAATGCTTTTTCTTATAGCAGAAGAGCCACCTGACCTTTTGTGAGGGAGTAAATCCAGAGACAATATAGTGTCATACCAGCTTTCATCTGTTATCCAAGAGAACCTGCACTATGCTTTGAATGTTCACCTGTTGTTCGTGTTTTACCTCATTATGTCTGTTCTTACAACACTTCTTGGTGCGCATTCTTCCCATGGGTTAGGAGCTGTCTGCCAATAGTGGGCTGAGGAAACCCCTCCAAGCAGCTGTCTGACAAGGAGCTGTAACTATGTCTGCGAAGAGGAAAAACTAATAATCTGTGTATACTAACATTTTTGCTTGATGTTTATTTTTAGCAAGAGCACAGTCAGAGCTTTCCCAAGGACTACTTTGGTGCTGTGTGAACAGTCTTTCTAGTTTGTTGACAGAAGTACGTTTCTCTTCATCAAAGATAGTAAGTTAGAGGCCTGTAGCTACAATGCCCTTATTCTTTCAGTAATGTGTTCTCTATGTTATTTTTCTATTTTCAAAGCAGTTCTTCCATCTTATTTAACCTTTGTCAGACGTATTATTTAGCGTTGGAACGTGTGGAGAACCAGAGCTAGTAAAGGCCTGGGATACCTGAAAGCTAGCCAGTGAGGCTGGGTGCCTTAGTGACAAGACTGTACCGACTCTTGGCTTAGGATGGAAGTTTTATGTTGAGGGTAGCCTCTTTTGGGGTCCTGTAGTCCTCCATCATTTTGAGATCTGCTGCTAGGAATCCTTGTCCCTCTTTTCTTAGATGAACTTTAAAGAAAGTCGCTGTAGTACTTGTTCCTTGCCCCTATTTCACTCCCTTTCTTTATTTTTACGTAGTAGCTTTCGTTTTATTTGGAGAGGCTTCACCCAGTAATGGGAGACCTGGATTCTGTTTCTTACCTGAGAATAGGCAGACTTGCATGTCCCACCTCCTGGGAGAAAGTCCTAGTGCGGTCTGTTTTTAAACTTAATTACCATGTGTAAAATGTACAGATATGCTGAAGTGGAAGCTAGAGCTCAGGCTTTGTCTTTCGCAGGTAGTTACTTTAATTACTGGGCTAAAGAGAGTTGGTCCGTTTCACATTCTTCCTTGGAACTGGTGCTCTTTCAAGGTGGGAGAATAAAGGCTCGGATCCCTTCAGACTGAGGAAGGCATAGAACAGAATCAGATGGTAAATTCCCCTTATTTAAACTGGGCCACTTCTGCTACAGCAAATTTATTTTGAAAGCGAGTTGGCACGGTTGCATTGTGTAAGGAACCTGCTTTTGTTTGTGTGTGGCCAGTGTAGTCTGAGAGTCTTTGCTGAACTGAGGCCCCGTAGTGCCTGGTTCCCGGAACAAGGGTAGGTGGGAGAGAAGTATTGAGCTAACTGGGCTGTGACAATTTTAGGCAAATGTAGAGTTGTGCTTTTGTCTTTAGAGTATTCTTGGGCCAAGCAAGGTGCTGCTTGAACTGTAGCAGCCCTTCCTGAGTTGAGATGATGCCACAGCAAGTGTGCTTAATCATAGCGTTGAAATCGGACAACTCATTTTATTTTTCAGAACTTCTGTATAA
Organism: Aptenodytes forsteri; assembly: GCF_000699145.1. Classification (NCBI taxonomy): domain Eukaryota; kingdom Metazoa; phylum Chordata; class Aves; order Sphenisciformes; family Spheniscidae; genus Aptenodytes; species Aptenodytes forsteri. Next base: position 4,436,807 of record NW_008795259.1, on the reverse strand, counting down.
CGGTGAACATCTGGATTGTCCATCTTTTCCACTGACAAAAGGTGGGATTTTGTTTCTGCTATGATGGAGAAAGAGTTGAGCTCAGGTAGGGCTATATTTTGGCAATGGGGCAATTGACCAACGATGCAGCTTTTAACTGAAATGTACCATGAAGATATGGCACAGCTGTAACTTCTGATTTTTGGACTTCTAATGGGATTCATAAGACTTTACAGGATGCCAGAAGAGGATGGGCTGTCTGCACAAGTTCTTCTGTATAGTGAGTGACTGGTGGCTTGTGCCGTGTGCCAGCTTACTGCACCAGTTAACAAAACTAGTTCATGTGGCTTGCTTCTCTTCTAGATACAAGATGTTAAAAGAACAGGTCTCTGCGAGGGTGAATGTGTTACTGATAGGAAGGTGACTTTGTGACCTTTGGCCAAATAACAGGAGGAGTTTGCAATATGCATGGTGAAGCTACGAAGGAAAACAAAATCCATAACTGTATGGTCAGGACTCAAACGGCATTCTGGCTGCAAGGGCTGGACCTTAGTCTCTATAAAATCAAAGCAGATGGATGAACCTCTACAAATTCTGCATTTACCCTTGGGGTTAGAGTGAAATCAGTATCATTCTACCACTTGCATTACTGATAAGAGACTCTAAGCGTGTAGCCAGTGGTGTTGTATACTCCTTTTGCAGTATTGAGATTTCCCTTATCTCCTTTCTCACACCACAGCAGTGGGATGAACCACGCTTCACTGTTTTGCTAGAATGACTTCCAGAGCGAGGCAGTTGCTGTGGTTGGATGGATAAAACATTTCTGAAGTGTCATGTAGGTATTGGTCTGCTGGTAGGCTACTTGTGAGTAATGCATAGCACTTTTTTCTTCATTTAAGGAAGAGTATTTCAAATGAAACCGAGAGCTGTTGTGTGTATTAAAGTGAAAATATTTTTTACAGAACTAGAATGTGACTCTTATTGGAAGAGTGTTTTCATAATGCAAAATAGATGTGCTGGACTTTTCAAACTTTGATACCTTGAAGAATTATTCTGTAAAAATGGGAGTTTTGAATCAAATACCAGTATAACTAACAAATTTAATTCTGCATATGCAGATATGTCTTGTCTCTTATTTGGGGAAGCTACTAAAGCAGTACACTTTGACAGCATTGTTTTCTAGGCACTGTGATTAAACATCTGTTAAAGTTGCATTTAAATACCTTTCCAGAAAGTCCGATCACACTGCAATTAGTCTTTCTGTACGCTGATGCTTGTAAGAGTATTTAGATATTTGACTTCTTGGAGAAATACCAAGAAATACTCTGGCTGAGTCTAACTACGAGGTTATATGTTGATGTTTCTACTTTTCCCCCTCAGTCACTGGGTTATGAGCAGTGAATAATGTCTATCTTGTGTCTGGTGCTGTCCTGCTTTACTTGGAGAGACAGTAAGGTAAGTTTGTAGACCAAGATCATTCAACAGGCACTTACAAAGCTCAGTTTTGAATGAAGCAATGCACTAAACTCGAGTGTCAATACATGGCCAGAGGCTATTGCAAATTGTAGATGAAGAAAGCCATTGTGTTTCTGCCTTGTTGATAGCTCTTGCAGCAGCAGTACTAGCACCAGCTTCTGCTCCCTTGCCTGCAGTTCTGTCAAATTCAAATGCCATTTGGCAAAACTTAAGGTAGCAGCCTCAGAAGTTTCAACCAAACCCTAAGATAGCATAAATACGACTGACAAGTGAGTGTGCATGCAGAAATGCAAGAACATTCTCTTTAATTGGTTGATGAAGGTAGAATATGGACTCTGCCTCTGTCTTTCTGGTACCAGAAGTTTGATCAGTTGCTTACAGCCTTTGCTATTCCTGTAACTCACCAAACCCCTACACATGTGTACTGCAAGTTTTTTGCAGGTGTTAAAGTTCATAGTTTGAGAAAGGCTAACTATTGAGAGGGGGGAAAAAGATACTGAGAAAGCGAGGTTTGCTGTTGTGAATTGAGGTTAAGCTGTTTTTTAAATCTGGCTGTAAAGGATGAAACCAAGCAAGACAGACTCTGTAGGGCAAACTACCAGTGATAAGAGAACATGACTCTACTTAGTATTTAAAAAAAAAGTAATGAATAGCTGGTATGGAGCGTGACTATAAAACTCTGACACTGTGACTAAAAGAACTTGTTTCTTGGAGAGGAGTTGTTAAAGGAAACATTGAACAACTTTTTAGAAAAGCTTCTTTTAAGTGTTGTGATCAAGTGGTGAGGTGGGGATCTTTGTCACTGGGGAGTGTGCGTATACCTGGAAGGCAGATGTAGAGAAACATAGCCTGTTGTACCAGAGAGAGGACATTAATTTGTCAAGTGAAGGATAAAATCCAAAGGATTGCTTTTCTGCATAGAAATAGGAGGATAGTTTTTGCTGAAACTGGCTAAAGCTAAATATTACTGCTGCTCCCTTTTCATTAAAACAAATATTGTCTGGTTTCTGGCTAAAGCTAAATATTAGTGTTGCTGTCTTTTCATTTAAACAAGTATTGTCTTGGTTGAAACCAGCTACTCTATTTCAGTTGCTGTCTCTGAGTAGCCAAGAGTTCTCTTGAGTGAGAATTTCAGATGTGTTGAACATCCTTATCTTAGTTTGAGGATGCAGAGATGTAGGAACACTAATTGGGGCACAAACTGAAATACAAGAAACTTCATTTAAACTTGAGAGGGGGTGTGTTGTTTGGGGTTTTTGGTTTTTCTTTTCAAAGATGAGGGTGGTCAAGCACTGGAACAGACTGCCCAGAGAAGTTGTGGAGTGTCTGTCCCAGGAGGTATTCAAAACCAAACTGGACATGGCCCTGAGCAACCTGCTCTAGTTGACCCTGGCTTCAGCAGGGACCTTGGACTGTGTGATCCACAGAGGTCCCTTCCGACATAAACTTGTATGATTCTGTGAGTCCTCCACAGTATGAGAAGTTGAACACCTGCAGGTTGTGACAAGATGGCATAAGTGGCTTGTTGAAAACTCTGCAGCAAATGCATAGTGGTTGTGGCATGAAACCCAAGCTTGTGTAAAATATAATTCCAGGTCTTTCCCTTTACAGGATATAAATAAGAAGCATTGCTATCAAGTTTCATACAAAGCTCTAGAGAAAAAGGTATTTTATTGAAAAGTAGTATAACACATACTGAAATGGGAGACTGGAATATTATCTGAAAACAGAGGTCCTATTTTTAGAAAGATGCCTGAATTTTGATTGTCTTGGCTCCCCCTTTGATGGGAGGAGGGTTACCAGGTAGTCTAATTCAGCTAATGCATTGACCTCTTACCAAAGGAATCTATAAGTACGTGGTCCAATGCTTTACTCTTTCATCTGTGTTTCATACTCTATAACAGTATGTGCAGGCTGGTGGGGCTTTTGTCTTCTCCAAGAATTGGGAGTCCAGGACATTGGCTGCTCTCTGGGCCTGCTCGGAGGAGCCCAGCTGTATTCCATTGACTTTCAGAATTGTGCAGTTAGTGGTGGTGTTCAAACATAAGTGAGCTAGAAGGTATTAATGGTGAAAAGTATGGCTGATACAGGATTAGTTCATGTGTGTCTTGATGTATTAACTTCCCTTTTTTCTTTCCATCTTTGCACAGCTTTGCTCAGTGTTTGTGACTGCCAGTGAAGTCTAGTCTCTGGTTGCTTACTGGAGAGGGAAGTTCTGGTAGCCTGGCTCAGCTAGCAGGTATTAACTTGAGGACCAGTGCAGGCAATCTGATTCCTTGTGTTTGAACAGGATATGTACAGGATGTGGATTGGAAAACATTGTGAACAGCAAGTGAAATATAAGGTACTGTATACTGTGATGTGTACCTGCTGTGAAAGTAGATAAAATACTGAAAAAGTTCCAGGAAAAATAAAATGATAAAGTTCGTGTTAACGGTGCTAAGAGATGAAACAGATAGAAGCATGGTACCCAACTGGAGTTTGGGAAGCTGACTTCCTCCAAGCACCATTTCTCATGAAAGTTTCTGATGTTGTGGATAGCCATAGGGGGCTATTGCCACTGCTGCCCAGACTGACAAGGAGAGCAGAATATCCCATTGCCAGCAGCATGCTACTTGCTTAGTCTTAGGGTTTTTGGTTTGTGCGTTTTTTAATTTAATGAAGATTGACTGTCAGTATAGACAGAACCTGTATTTCTCTTTCCTAAGTTTTTAAAGAGTTGAAGCATCTTCTCTATGTACCTACAGTCAGTCCAAACTGAAGAGAATTCCTGTGAAAACCTTTTTCCTGTGACTTCATCCTCTTCCACTAAGTTTTGGTCTTTTCTCCTCTGATTGTCTCTTTCAGATCCTTTTGGCTGTTGAGCTTTCTGCACAAGGGAGTCAGTTTCTTAGAAAATAGATAGCTATGCAGAAGGACAAGGAAAATGGAGTACTTAAACCTGCTGATGGCCTGTGTGAAGAACACATCAAAGGTTACCACTCTGAATCCTGTAATCCAAGGAAGCTGAATAAAAGGTTTTTTCAGTGCAGTTGTGATCCTGGTATTCATCCTAGTGGTGCTTCCTGTTGCCCACACCTTGTTTCTCTGAGGAGTACTGAGACTGAGTTTCTTTGCACTTAGCTATGCTTTCCTTTAGTCTGGGAGGCAGGACGTTCTTTCCCTCTTGACAATTTCTAGCAACTGTATCCCAGCTTCTTCAGACTTTTGGGTCTGGAGTAAAGTCCTGATTAAGTATCTGTTCTGACAAACTTGTCAGGTCTGCTGCTCCTCGTACACTGTTGGAGCACAACTCAGGCTTATTTTGGAAAGCATGGTTTCCTTGAAGCACTAGGTGAACAATGACACAAGAGCAAGTCAGCAGTGTGGTAGATGTCTAATTTCCTCTCACAGGTGCCCGCTTGGTAGATGTCTAATTTCCTCTCACAGGTGTCCGCTCTCTCTTGCTCTAAATCTCTTCTTGCTACTTTGGTTGCTTTTTAGCCAAATGAGCAAAATAAAAGAATCTCTCTTCTTGCTACTTTGGTTGCTTTTTAGCCAAATAAAAGATTTTTTTTCTTAATGTTTTTGTCACCTCCTGCTTTTATATGAATCCACTGATTGTTTTTTCAGGACCTCAGCTAAGGAATTCCTTTGGGTCATATGTATATGAACTGGGGGATGCAGTTCCGTGCAAAATTTTCAATTAAGCAAAGCTATAGGAGGTGAGGTGAATTGCTACTTTGGTTGCTTTTTAGCCAAATAAAAGATTTTTTTTCTTAATGTTTTTGTCACCTCCTGCTTTTATATGAATCCACTGATTGTTTTTTCAGGACCTCAGCTAAGGAATTCCTTTGGGTCATATGTATATGAACTGGGGGATGCAGTTCCGTGCAAAATTTTCAATTAAGCAAAGCTATAGGAGGTGAGGTGAAAGACCGGGGAGAATTCCGCTCTCCTCTAACTATTACTGGAAAGTCCCTATAGCTTGTTCCATTTCTAGGGTGTGCACAGACTTCACAAACTGAATCCATAATGAAGCTTTTGTAAAGCCTGCCAAACAAGTTGATGTAAACTAGCTTATCTGTTGTCACCTGTGCTTTTTATGTGTGTCATTAAGCAACTGAACTTCCTCATATGCAATGTAAATGTTGCAACAATTTTTCTTTTCATTCACTCACAGATACACACAAAGTAGTATACCTAAGACAGGAGGTATACTCTACAGGAGTATTTCTTGTTAAAGTCTCTTTTTAAAAAAAGGAAGCATGAATTTTGCTTTGTAACTCAAAAATGTCACCTGACAGTAAGCAAATTAAGTCTAAGGACATGTCCGTTGACTTTATGATCTGGTTGCAGTTAGTTCAGTGATAAATACCATTGAAGAGTATTTGATACTGTATCCTGAGACAACTCTATTGCATTGAATAACAGTACAGCTTGCATTGGTCAGTTAGAAGTTGACAATATCACACCACTTTTGTAGTGATGCTCAGCTAAGCACAGTGATCCAACAGGTATGTCAGCCACAAAAATGTACTTTCCTTGGGTGTGGGATGCCACAGATACTGGCTTTTTGAGAGTTTCCAAATAGATAAACTAGCTTGTGCTGTATTTGCTGTGCTTGAACACCTTTGAAATAACAGGAAGAAAATATGCTTGCTCTGGAAAAATCTGACTAACAAATATAGTAAGATACAGTCAAATCTTATGAAAGGTTTCTGCAGGGCTTTGCTTTAGCTGTCATTTGACCCACTTATTGCTGCTTGGAAATTCTTTTCAAAGGAGAATTCCTACAGCCTGTGGTGAAATCTAGTGCAGAAGGAAAAAAATTTGTCATGTTGAATGTCTAGTTGAGTGCTTTTTTTTTTTGCTGTAATGAGAAGATACGTTGTCTCTGCTGCATATCTGATACCTACCTAGCTATTGAATATGTACCTCTTGGCTTTTTTCCCCTCTTCCAAGTTCCTGAGGAGATGATGTTCTTTGAATGTGTTATGTATATCACATACAAATCTCTAAAGCTCCACCTTCAGGATAGTGCTGAAGCATGAGGTAATAGATATGCTGTCAGGTCTACTTTAACTGTTCTTGTGTATTCATAGGCACTTTGATGTAGCATGTCACCATACTGCCAGAAGCCTTAAACCATACACCGCCCCCCACCACCACCCCAAAAAAAAAAGTCAGAAAACATGTAGCAACTTGAAAAGAGTAGACAATTCTCTTATTTGTATCCTATAATGTCTGAACCCATGCCAGAAGTAGCTTGAACATATTTACCACTTTATGAATGGAAATAAGCCTTTCTCAGGGTGTGTAGAATGGTATGTATGTCTAGAAGGAAATAAACCCCAAAGTCAGGCAGGGAATACTCCTGACTGCTCCTATACGTACACTGTTTCTGATTTTTATACTTCTAGTTTGATATGCTGTAGTCCCTTCTGACTGCTACTGTAGTCCGTACCTGTACACTTCTCTTGGTGCTAGTCTGGAACAGGGAAACAATGTCTGACTGTTTAGGCTGCTACTGGTCAAATTGCAGGCATGCTGTCATGGGGTGTGGTTATTTGCTTTTTTCCTGACATTTGTTTCATGCATGCAGGATCTCTTTAGGTACATTAGCAATGGCTGGCTTCATCAGTGATACTGGTGATGACCTTTAGCTTCCTCTTGATTGCGATTTCTCTTTTAGAAAGATATGGAGCAGCTACTCTATCTTTGGCTGCTGGTTGGTGTCCTTGCCTTCTTTAGCACTGATATTGTGCTCTAAAAGCATAAACTTTACTGTGGAGCAGGTTTGTTTTTAAAATGCTGAAATTTCTGGCTACGCTTTCTGGATTTCATGCAGCTAAATAATTGTGGTTTTGATGTCAGAATAACTTTTCCCATGATCACACAGTAGTAGTCTGTCAACGTATTCCTGCCAAAATTTAGCGTACTGTTTGCTTCTGAAATTAAAATACTCTTAAAATCCTACAAGATTACAGTATAAAAAGGATACAGAGCTCTTCAGACCTACATGCAAAATACTACATTCTTCCATCTTCTAGGTGGCTTTGAGGTATCTGTGTTCCATGGGAATGCTTAAGACAACACAGCCCAGAAGCTTCTTTGGTGCTGATTTGGCTGTTACTAGTCAAGTGTTGCTCTGCTGTACCCAAGCCTGGTCTGTACCAGCAGAACTTCACAGCCTCTTTGCTTACAAATTGTTGGGTTTTTCCCCCTCAATGTTTGCAGTGATGCTGGAAGCCGTTTCAGAATCTGGCGCTGGCCTTTGAACAGCAGCGGGGGCTGTGTGGTTGTAGGTCTGCAGGCTCAGTAGCATACATCATTTTATTTTTGAAGGTGAAATAGAGTTGGAGAATTATTCCTGAAGATGTGAAGGCAAGGAAATCATAGGAACTAAGAGTTAAACTTCAGTTCATGCCCTTGCCAGCCTGTTTTAGGGAAGTAGTCATACTCGCAGCTGATCTGAGACTGAAAACTCTGTGGTTTTGCTTCATGTATTTGATTTTTTTGAAGTTCTGAAGGTCACCTGATATGCATTAAATGTTCCTATGTTCTTACTGCAGCCCTTTGTAGTTGAATATATAGTGCAACTGTTTCAGTCCTTTTTCTGCATTTTAAAATGAGAAAAGGATTTTTTGCTAATTTGAGAGTTCTTTGTTATTCCAGAATGAAATAGGAGTCTTAATACTGACTGTGTCTCCAAAATGACAATCGCTACATTTCTGTTGGTAATATCTTTGTACTGCCATACACTTGCAGTTATGCTGGATCACTATTTAGTCATGTTATAAAAAACACCTTTGTGGAAATGCATTATTATGCTGCGATTTTTGATTTGTGAAGTGTAGGTAGAATTTCAAATCATTAAATTGTCTGTTGCTTTTCTTGTCTAAACAGTATGAGAGATTGGACTTTCTTAAAATTGGAAAGTAACTCAGATGGGGAAGTACTGACTGCTAATTCCTTTTACAGTGCGATTCAGCTCTGTCACACAAACTCTGTCAGTTTTAATCATATCCCAGGATCTCACATCTATCTGTTAGCTTGATCAATTAAAGGGAAGTGTAACACAGACTTGGCAAATTGAAAAGAAACAGAACCTTAAGACTACTAAAATTCCCTAAGCAATAATGCTGTGGTTTTGATTTTGATAAATTGAATGAACTGTAAAATGATGGTTTAAGTTATTTTTAGCTAACATGAAGGTGTGTAAAGCAGGAAACGAGTGCGCATGTGCATTTGAAATACACAGCTTCCTCATCAGTTAATGTTGTAACCAGTGCTTGCAGTGGTGGACATACAGCTTGCTCTTGACTTGACACTGGTGAAGTCAGTTGAGTTTCTTTTGGAATTACTTGATGTGACTTCAAAATGTGATGGTGGCCTTTCACTAATTAATTGAAGCCATTTCATTTCCTTTGTACAAGCCTGTGTTACTGGTGATGGATTCTGTCATCTCGGGCGGGAACCTTCTTGCTTAACTGTTTCTACACCTGAGCAATTGTCTAGGCAGCCGTTCTGGTGAGTGAGAAACCTCTAGCTGATAGAGAGCCCAGGCTTGTTTGAGCAAATGCGGGTGCCTACCTTGGGATAAGAAGACTGGCGCTGTGAATTTTATTGGCTATACGCATATCTGCTCCGCTGACTGTGAATGGTGCTTGGGGTGGCTTCCTGATGGGGCTTATGCTTGTGTTGTCCTGAGTAGCACTTCGTCTTGCAATGAGGAAGCATTTAGTTTATCTGAAGCACTCTATAGGGTAAGCAAAGGTGACAGAATTTGATTACTTGTGGTGTTTCTTCTAGTAAGAAGAGCATATTGTTCAGTAAATGTGTGTGTATATGCAATTAAAGAAATGAGGACTGAGTGCTTAACAGGTACTGCTCCTGTGAGACTGCTGCTTTGGAGTAGATCTGAAGAGGAATGGTGCTCCCAAATCACTACCTGCCTCCTGAGCACCCTCTGCACACCACTGCACCTAGGTTGTCGCTGCTGTCCTCTCCATCCCCGACCCTCTAGTCTTTCTGTTTGAGGGACTGACTGGTGTGTTTGATTTCCACCTTGCTTGGCCTCAGTGATGTGTCTTACATTGCTCTCTATCACGTGTGTACTGAGACTTTGATGTTAAACCATGCTTCCAGCCAAAAATGTAATGGTTTTGCTTCCAAAACTCTCTGGAGAGTTCAGGTATTTTTGTCTATTGGTTCACTGAGACTGTGGCATTTTGGTGTAAGCTAAAGACTGTTCGTGTTCCCCTTGTAAAACCTTACTATAATTACTTACAAATATTGGCACCTACTGTATGGCCTGTGTGTGTTGAAGGACAGGATGGGGCCAGTTTATAGCCATGGATGCTAGCAAAAGGGAAAGGGTGGCCAAAAATCAAAGAGAGATTCTTTTGAGGGAAGTACAAACCCACATTCCTGATGAAGGTCTGAAATCTTGTGAGTGATTCAATATGCTGAGTGAAATAATGTCACCAGTCTGATCCTGACTAGTTCTTGACTTTCAGTGGGGGTGGTTTTGATTTTTTTTTGATTGCTTTCACTAAGAAATAATTTGAACTTACGGGAATGGCATTGGCTAGTTATGAACTCAAATCTTTTTTTTTAAAAAGAAAACTCACCTCTCTTTAAGGCTTAAAAGATTACTCTTAACAGTTCAGATAGGGTTTTTTCCCTTTAGTTTAACATTTTGTGTGTGTGTGTTCAGTTTTCCCTCTTGGCATGTCTGGGACTGAGGGAAAGATGGAGGAGGGGAGGATCTATAAATCTACAGAATTTGTTGGGTGAGTTACCTTTAAATCTTTCTAGTTCCACATGTTCCTCTGATTATCCTAATGGGGAGGCTTAATTTTAATGTGGGATAAGGGGAAAAGATGTAGGAAAGGCCAGGAGGAAAAATTACTCTGTTTCTATCTTTACAGTAGGACTGTACTACCTTTGGCATTATAGATGTGGAAGAAACGTAGCTCTGTTTATATATTAGTGTGGGGGGGAATCGGATTACTAAAATTCAGTGTTTAATTAAATTATCTTACTAAATATTACAACTAAGAGACATTACGGATTTTTCCACACTGAGGCAGTCAAGGGTGCTAGCCTTCTAAGCTAGTCTGTAATGTTTATCATAATTAAACTTAATAGCTAAATAGAATAAAATCCAGAACACCTGCAGTATGCCTGATGCATTAAAACACACTGGGAAGAAGTTCTTCTGGATTCTGGTTGCATTCTGTTTGTGGTTTGTATTTAAAAGAAGATGCTCTTCTATTGCAGGACCTCTTCAGTAGTATATCCTTAACATGTTTGATTGAAATGCTGCATTTTTCATGCTTGTTTGGGACAGACATGGGTCCTGTGTCAGCATAAGTGGGATTTTTAATTTTGTGCAGGCACAGGGCTAATCACTCACTGCTTATTATTCAGTTACAGATTTCCTTGCTCGAAGAATCTCAAATGGTGCCTTTTCAAACATAAATCTGTTAATGCCGTTTTGTGTTTAAGTAAATGGTGGCCAAGTTACTAAGATCTATAGCTGCGAACTGTGTATTAGCACGCAGTTTCTTTGCTATACCTCTAATTCTTGAAGAACGTATGCCAAAAATAGAAAATCACACACTTTTATTTCTCAGTTTCTTGTGCTCTACCAAGTTTTTGTCTTGCAGTACTTACCAAACTGTCTTTCAAGGTGTAGTCCTATTTGGCAATGATTATATCGAAAAACGACTTGCAAATTCTGGATCTTACTATGTGGAGATTATGTATTAAAATATAGTTGACTCGTGTTTTACCCAGTGAAAACAGAAACTGTGCTCCCTATGGATACAGGCGCAATATGCTTGCTTCTACTGAAGGCCGTTTTTACAGCTGGGTATTAAAGTCATGAAAATCAAACTGCTGACACAGCCTTAATCACAGTGCCACAAGTAGCACTTCTTTGTTTTTGTACGACAGTTTCATTGGTACTATTACTAGCTGGCTCCTTACAGGTGTTCATGTATAATAACTCTTACAAGACAACACTTGGTAAGTTTTCAAATGAATCATGTTAATTCCAGGATTAATTTTTGCAGAGAGACCTTTTGAGTCTTTTTCCTTTTGAGGCTTTTGGTCATAAAAATCCGTATGTTGAAAATGTTCATTACTTTTAATTCAAGTGCAGCTTTGTTAGGGGGAAAAGCAGAAGGAGAAACTGGCTTGCCTGTGGTAGTGGGCAGCCTCACTCAATCTGATGTTTCCATTGTCAGTCTCCTTGGAAAAAATACTGATCTCTGTTTTACTGGTCTGCCATTGCTGCTTGGCTGGCAGGACAGGGTAGGAGGTGTAGCTGCAGCATTACTCTCTTCGAGGGAATACCAGGTGTAGCATAACTGTGTAGAAAAGCCTGTATGCTTCTGTTTCAGATACCAGCAAGGAAAACTGAGTACAGTTGTAAAGGCTTTCCTCAGCTGTTACTGGGTGTATATATATGGACATCTCATGCTTTTAGCAGAGTGGATGATGGAAGGCAGAGTTCCCCTTGAAGGGCTTTCTGTTGCTCCCTCTTGGGTCTGGTGTACGTGGTGGGGTTAGGAGGACAAAGGAGTGACTGTGTATAGAATGTGAATCTGGAACAGCTTAGGTGGCTACAGTCACTCCTCAGACAGCTTGGAGAAACACCCTCTGGAGTGAACTGTAAAACCTGTTGTTCTCCGGTACGGTTATCATTGAGCCCCATTTTAAAGCAGCTGAGGACTGGTGCATTGCCTCTACCAGGTAGTGCTGGTTAATGCAATAGTACATCACGACATAATTATCTCGACCTCTGGAGAAACTGAACTGAGTGTAACTTGTTTCAGAAGTGAGCAATTTTCTGTGTGTGGCTCCTGACATCTATAAAGCAAACAAGTCTTTGTTCAACTCCAGTTATAATCTCTGGGACTGCTGTTGAAACATGGCTAGCAGATGTGGTATGGTACTGATATGCTTCTTTCTCCCTGGTTTGTACCTGAGCTTGTTGACATCTGAAAAATGCATGTGAGGTTTATTTGCAAATGAGAATGCCTTAATATGGATTTCAAAGATGTATCAGATACTGTAGCATGCATGTGTATATAGTTGCACCTTTAAACAGTTTAGGTAATGAAGTATTTGATCTGGATTTAGCTGAAAGTTGTTATTAGCCTTTTAGGAGATTTTGTAGGAGGAATGGCTTAATTAGCATGGAGACCCGCCTTGCAGAACTAACACTCCTAGCACATTGCTATCTTCGTTAATATGTTTAGCCACACTCAGTTCATTGATTACATGGAAAAAGGCTGACTAATCCAGTGGAAGTGTTGGGAAGGTGGGGGGGGACTAGAGAGTGAGGAGGAGAATTCATAAAGGTCAAGTTTCTGGTTCTGCTGCCTTCTGGTTCAGCTTGTTCCAATGGTTCTATCAGCATTGCTGCTGTCAAGCCCAGCCAAATCAAAATCCTCAGCTGATGAGAGAGGGACAACGCAAGAGTGTGTCTAGGGTAGGGAATGGAAGATTATTTGTGTTTAATGCTGGAGGTTGCTATTAAACTAAGAACTAGGAAAAGATGAGGACTCCTAAAATCTGTTCCAGCTGAAAACCTTCTTTCAGGGTTTTTTGGTTGGTCTTTAGCTGTGGTTGACCTTGGTTGGCCACGCAGGTACTGGTGCTGGGAAAATGGCAGGAATATATAGCTGGCAGTGGGAATGGAGGATAAAGGTAGGATGTCTCCTTTCAGTGGAAGCATGCAAGAGTGAATCTGCATGCTTTTCATGAACAGAATAAGTATTTTTGAAGAAAGCTTGCTTATGAGTTTAAATAAACGAATTGCTTTGTCTAGACATTGCAGTATGTTGTGAATAAGCTTGATGCTCCTGAAGTAATGGTTAAAGGTGAAAGATGACAAGCTGCTTGAAGGTAAATATTGTTACTATGCATCATCAGTTCTGTATCAGTGGTTATTAAATCAAATTCTGACTTGATTCCTTGGTTGCTTTGTTACCATGATTTGGTCAATTCTCAGTACCTCAGCTGTACCTGACTTTTCTTAGGCTTCCAATTTTAAACTATTTCCTGTGAATTCCTCATGACAAGGTATGAACATTGGTGGTTGAACTTTGTAGTGAGTAATATTACTTACTAGAACAGTAAATGAGACTTTATATATAGAGAAAGTGCTTTGGGTCTCTTCCTTAAACACTTTCAAGGAGTGCTGCTGTTCTGGATACCTGCGAGAGGACCTTGTTGGGTGCCCAGGCCTCTTGGGAGTTGAGTTTGAAGAGTAAGTCAGCTCCATACTTCTTCATTATTTGAAACTGATGCCAAATGCAGTGAAGCTTCGGATGGGTATGGAAGTTTCTGTCAAGTTTCTGTCCTGTCTTTGTGATGGGGAAAGAAACTTCGTGTGCGTGGTGATATGAGTAAGAGGAGGAATTGTTGCTGAGGAGGGGGAGGGCAAAGTGGTTTGGGGAGAAGAAGAAAGTCCAAGTCCAAAATCTGAAAGCAGAGCACTGCTTGGAGCAGGACTAGGGCACTGCTTCGCTTTTCTCCCTGCCAGGGTCAGGAGGCTCATGACCCGGAAGTCCCATAATGGCTGTTCTCCTTTTGTAGAACTTTATTTCATGTTGGTGTGAAGATCAGCGGAGAGTACCCTCCACTCCTCTAGCTTTTATTTTTCTCTGCAGCGTGGACCAGCACAGACACTTAATGGAGATTATACTCTTGTTCTCTGACAGGCTGATGATGCAGTAGCAGTGCACGCTCCCCCTTCCTCAGTTGCGTGCAGGGCTGTGCAGCGGTGGCACAGTAAAGCTCTCCACCTAGAGGGAGGAGACAGAAAGGCTGCCTGCAGCCACCGGAGCAAGGCTGGCTGGGCTGCCTCGGCTTGGAAGATCAGCACTTTGCATGAAGGAGATACTGATGGTGAAGGATTTTTAATAAGGGGGGAAATCAAGTAACCGATCACTTTCTGGGTTAGTATTTTATTTCCAATAAAACCCCTAGACTCTCCTAGTCAATAAGAGGATACAACATATAGAAACTTGATTGTAACAGTCCTCATGTTTTTCAGGCCTCTATGCTTTGAAAGAAATCACTTGCTTAGAGCTACTGTCTTTGCTTTGTCCATTCCTTGATTTGAAAGCAGGCTTGTAAAGAGCAGCTGCACACCTTACTCCGGCTGTAGATAATACTTGGATAAGTGTGTTTCCCAACATGCTCTGAATGCATGGCTGTGCTTGCAGAACAGAGCTGGTCGTGCCTAAACCTGAACTTTTTATCACAACTGAAAGGATGTATTTGTAAGCAGCAAGAAATTGTGTCCCTCCAGCTTTCTCCACCTTTTCCTTGGATCTCTTCTCCCATTGGGTTTTTTCTGTTTTGGGCTTTATTTTTTTACATGACAATTAGCTGCCCACCTCCTGTGCTGTTAGGTTTTGGTTATTAGGAGAACTGCTGCCAGAATCGCTGTCATTGAGCAGCTGTAGCTGCCACCATTTTCCCCCTCCCTTTCCAAGCTTTAAGAGAAAATGATGGCTAACTTTAGAGCTGACGTCAGCCCCTCAGCTTCCCAACTTGAGTGGGAAGGGAGAAAAACTCCTCAATGAGCAGTCTTGTCTCCAGATATGGAGTTATGAAGTATGTGTCTTTTTAAACAGAGTTTCACTGTGTCACAGCTGGCGTGCTATGCAGTGATGTAGCGCTGGGTAACGAGCAAAGTAATTCATGATACTTCTATCTGTCCTACTCTGGGACTTGAGAAGTTGCCAGTTTATTCCCAGACTTGAGTTTTTCACATGCTTAAAAAAAGCCACAAAGTTAGCCAACAACAATTTTGTTCTTTTCTAGTAACGATTTAGTGTTGTCCAGATGTGCAGAGATTTACACACATGCATTGAGGAGCTGTGGAACTGTTGCATCCAAGGGTAGTTTCAGGAGGTGATAAGGTTTCTATTCAAGCAGAAAATTGTTCTTATCTTTTTGAGAGAGTATTTCAAGTCATTTGCTGAATGTTACCTTTTGAAAATTTTATATGTATCTTGTTCATCTGGATACAAAATAGGTTGTTGCAGAAGGTATGTATTGCTCTGGTGTAGCGGCAGCCTTTTTTAAAAATCTTGGGCCCTGATGAAGAATAGAAGTATGTGTTTCTGGTTTTGGCAAAAAGTATATTCGCTTTGGTTCTTGTGGAAAATACATGTTACAAAGATTCTAGCTGTGTCTTGACAAAGAGAAAACTTAGTTTCATTCCTTTTTTCTTTTTTTAAAGAAGGAAATTAACTTTAATGCGAGTAGGATGAAATCCTTGTGTTCTTACGTATGCCTGGAGTATTTCCAGTTTTCTTATATGTTCCGTTTCTTCAAGTTTTGCAGCACTGGCATATGGACTTTCAGATTCATCATACGAACTGAGCTATTTTTCTGTTCCAGCCTCAGTGAGAAGAGTGCTTGCGGATAACTGGTGTGACAATCAAGGATAGGGAAAACAAAATGTAGTACTTTATAATATGGCAGATCTAGAGGGAACTGCTGAAGCGTATGTGAAATTTGTTAACAAGAGTTACTGCTTAAAGTTGGCTATTGCTATTGTGTATGGTAGTTGTTTTTTACAGTTTTTCACTAAATCAGTTTGAATTGCTGATGTCTGAATTAATCCTTCAGGGAAGAAAGCTGCAAATGAGTTAACGCAGGTTATATTTGACGACACAATGTAGTGTTGATGCGGAACATTGGGGATCTTCTGTAGGGTTCTGCTACTGCCCTGATGGGTGAGTTCGGTAGCGCTATTTCCTAGATTTGCAGAAACTTCCTGTTGTAAGACTGTCCCGTTTTGCTGCCTTCATGTCTTTTGCCAGGCTTTTACAGTTGATCCTAAAATTTCTTACATTGGCTGTCATTTCATAACATTTCAATCCAAATGAGCCAACTATAAGAGAAAACAAAGTGTGAGGAAGGGAGAGGATGTTTTACAGTGTTGCATAATCTTTGTACCACTTTGGGGTAGGGTGAGTGGTTTGGAGTATGGTCTCAAGATCTTTTTTGGGACTAGGGTTTTTGTCTCTGGGCTATATTCATAAACTCTTGAAAAAGTCTGTTTTTGGAGTCAAATAGGGACTTCTGTGTTGCCTATCTGATTTCTGAGAAGGTTTTCTCCATGCTGACCATGTTCCAGTCCTTATAGCTTTTTCTTCTGCCAGACTCAGCATCCCTGCGGGTCTATGAAGTATTTTCCAGACTATCATAGCTGAGGCCTGACAGGACTTCTCTTCCTCAGTGAGCTAGGATGAGACTGGGAAATAGGAGTGAAATCTGAGAGCATCTCTCTTCTGATTTTGGTGTTCTAGGTAGTTGGGTTCAGAAGGCAGAACAACTGTGCTGTAATTTAAATGAGGGCTGTTAGAAGTGGATTGGCATTGTGTAGAAGAGAAATGGGGACTGGAAGTTTTGAAATAAAACTGAGGCGGAGGTCATCTGCTGAAGTGGATGATTAAAACCCCATTGAGGATCTAGCTGAACAAAAGGCTGGGCAAGAAGGTTGGTGCTGGATGTTGGCTAAGTGGAGATGGTAGTCAGGGAGAGAGTGCAGAGGATAGCTGTGGTGAGGGGCAGTACAGCTGAGTTTGAGTGATGAAACTGGAGCAAGAATTCAGGACCCTTTTTGTGGTGGTAATGAAATCATTAAAGTATGCAGGGGAGCAAAAGACAGCCCTTGCCCAGACACTTGGCTTCTGCTGCAGGCATGGTGTGAGAGAAGAGACTTCTCCTGTAGAGAGAAGTCAGATTAACAAACTGACCTAAGGTAAGGGGGGAAAAGGTTTTCACGGTATTGTTAAGCTGATCTGACTTGCCTTGTAGCCACATGCCTTCTTGCATGGAATGGAAAGGGAAAGCAGAAGGCAGCCCTTCTCTGTGTTGAAAGCGTGGCTCCACACTGAGGTTTTTGAACCTCACTCACCGGAAGTTAATGGCTTCCTCCTGGGCTTTTCAAAGATGTTTGGTACACGAGGAGCAAGGCTCCTTTAGCTGTTGCTTTGGCATATTCAGAACATCTCCCAGTTGACGGCCCCAAAGATCTTGCCTTAATGCCCTTGGAAAATGAGGAATGCATCATTAATAACTATATCTCGTGATTTGCACAGTAGAGGAATTTGGTGTCAGAGATGAGGACTACTTGTTGGAGAAGGGTACCTTTCTGCATTTCACACCCAGGTCTTCCGTAGCTACCACTTTCTTTCGGAGCTTACACTTTTCTGTAAGGAAAAATATAATTAAGCAAAATTCCTGCCATTTTTTTTATTCCAACACTAATTTCTTTTAAAGCAACTTGTCTTTAAGCACAAGGTTTCTTTCTACAAAACTTATGTAGAAGTAATTATAGAATCATAGAATGGTTTGGGTTGGAAGGGACCTTACAGATCATCTAGTTCCAGCCCCCCTGCAATGGGCAGGGACACCTTCCACTAGATCAGGTTGCTCAAAGCCTCATCCAGCCTGGCCTTGAACACTTCCAGGGAGGGGGCATCCACAACTTCTCTGGGCAACCTCTTCCAGTGCCTCACCACTCTCACAGTAAAGAATTTCTTCCTGATATTTAATCTAAATCTACCCTCTTTCAGTTTAAAACCATTACCCCTTGTCATATCACTACACTCCCTGATAGAGTCCCTCCCCATCTTTCCTGTAGGCCCCCTTTACGTACTGGAAGGCTGCTATAAGGTCTCCCCAGCGCCTTCTCTTCTCTAGGCTAAATGACCCCAACTCTCAGCCTGTCCTTATAGGGGAGGTGTTCCAGCTGCCTGATCACCTTCATGGCTCTCCTCTGGACCTGCTTGAGCTTGTCCATGGGTTTTTATTCATCCTTTTTGAGTGCTTTTATAGTATGCCAGATAAATTTGTTGCCCCATGCGGACTAGTGCTAGAGATGATCCTTTTATTCAATTTAAAAATCTGTGTTGCTGCTGCTTGTGACCTGAGGTATTGTAGCATGAGGTGTCATTACAGCTGTGGCTGTTGGTGAGGCAAGTGGGGCAGCACCTTGTGCTTAGGAACTGGGGTAATGCTTAACTTAAATAGTAATTTTAAGTATTGTGTTGTATGGAATATATGGAATACAGAAGGATTCCAGGCATATTTTCCCATGCTGCTCTGCCAAGGTTTCCTAGTTTTTACTTGCAGTTCATCCTATGGTCCAGATTCCTCGTGGACAAATACATTCAATTCTAAGAACTGTGTTGTTGCTACTGATATGCAGCAATGTACAAGAAGTGATTGTGTGATTACCAGTCTTTTTCATAATCTTACCTTCATTGCAGTCAACTTTCTTCATGGAATTAGAGTCAAATTCTTGACTATAGAGAAATGCTGGCACCCTTACTGTTCTGGAAACTGGAGGTACAAATATAATTGTGTTTTGCTTCCTTTTTCTGCATGTGAAGAAGATGAAATTTTTGTCTTTTAGAGGAGATTAGCCTGCAGAATGCTAATTCTGATATTGAAAGAGTGGAGTTTTATACTTGAAGTGAGTTAATGTTTTGTTGCCATTTGAATTTGTCAGTATAAGGACACCTTGTTAGTTATTAATTTCAAAACAAACCCCTCAAATTCTATATGGTTTAACACTGTGGAGACATATATGTCTCTATCAAGTGGATAGCCTATATGTTTAAATTCGTCCTTTAAAAAACACTTTGATATGCTACAACTGACTGAAGCATCTAATGCTCTGTTTTGACCGAAGTTTAAAATGGAGCAGCAGTCTTTCCATCAGAAAGCTGCCTGGGGTAGGCTGTTCATATGACTTGTCACAAGCTGTTATTCAGAAATCAACAATTTTTTTATTGCTAAAGAACAATGACTTACTGCTATTTCTGAACTAGTTAAAAAATGGAACAGACGTTGTTTGTCACAGTTCAAGTATAGAGGCTCTAAGTACCACATGTGCTACAGTGATAACCTTCCTTCTGTTCTGTGTTGGTGTATTATGCCAAATACAGTCTTTGTGCTGTAGTACAATGACTGTCATCTTATGCGTTGGGGTTCTTAGAAGTGACCTTTTCAGTTTTGAACATAAATGTGTTGGAAATGTTGGATTTCTCCCAAGTGTAATAAATGTGTGCTACTGTTTATGAGTATCTTCTTTTGATAACTTTGAGAATGCAAAATCACTCATTCTCACATACCATAAACATGGACCATAGCAAAAGTCTTCAGTTTTGACGTAATTAAATCTGGAAGTGACTCTTAAAATGCTTGATAAATAGCAACAGTGAGTGTCTGTTCAGTAAAAATTTTAAAGCCACTTGTACATAATTATCAAAAGAAAAAATATTCTGTGCAAAATAAGATATCTACAAATTATGTTATGCTTAATAGGCTGCTGCTTAGTGGTGTGTTGGCTAGATTCAGTCCTCTTAACCACTGTCTACCCTATTCATTAATGAGAGAGAAGAAAAGGTGAGAAGCAGGGCCTGAAGCAGCAGGAGTGCTTTGACTGTAGAGGGTACTGGGGCCACTGTACTTGGCGCTAGTTGTGGATGAGGAGCTGAGCAGGGGTCCTTTGGGAAGAAATGTGGGAAGAGTAGAAAGACACTGCAGTTCCCTTTATCTGTCTTCAGAAGTTGAGGACCCTCTCTTCTGGCAGCCTCTGACTAAGGTGGAAAGGAAAGAAAGGGAGAGAGGAAGGACTTCTTCCTCAATAAGGTGGATGTTGAATCCAGCTGAGGCACTCTCCCTCAGCTTGACTGTTCCTTTATTCTTCTTATCCTCTCAGCAATGAGGGAGACATTGAATGTGTCTCGGTGCATGCACTTTCTTCTTTCATTTATTTTCTGGGGAAAGGAAATCATAGCCTCTGTCAAACTTTTCTCTAAGGTGCCTGGAGATCCTTGGTCAGGGAGACAGCTCTGATTTGGGGGAGTGATCTGCAGGGTCTTTCTTCCTTGCATGTCATCTTCTGGTATCAGTTTCCCATGAGGCTGTAGCCCACGGTGTTATTGGGGTTGTGAATACAATGCTCTGCTCCAGAGCACTATGATAGGACAAATGCCCGCTGTGAAAGTTTGTCTGAAACTTTCCCTGCCAGGAGCGGATGGAGCTGTGTTGCTCTATTTTGGCTACTGGGCCAATGCAAAGTGGGAGGCTGGAGGGAGCCCACAAGGATCAGCCTCAACTAAGCATGAGGTATGGACTTGGACGTACTTGTGGGTGATGCCAACTTCCAGTTGAAGCGTTGAGCTGTCAGCTTAGTAACAAAATCTTACTTTTCTAGGTTAAATTTGGCATATGTGGTGGCCATCGGTTATTTCACTGTAACTGTGCAGATGGAGGCTGGGATTTGAACCCCTCCCAGCAATAGCTGCAAGCTGACAAATGTGAACTGGAGAACTCGCATGCTAATCAAAAAGGTGTCATAAAAAACTATTTTGTTTCAAATGAGCGCAGATTTTAGCCACACAAATATTTGAGGGCTCTGGACTGCTACAGGCATTTCTACCCTACATGAAATCAGGTGTGCATACAGGTGTCTAATCAGTTTTGATACTGTTAAGAAACTTCTTGTAGATTTATAATGTTGAATCGAGTGACTGCAGTATGTTGAGTGTGAGTAAGACTTTGTTTAACCACAGAAAATGCCTTTGCTCTAAATCTTGATTCTCAGTTTAAGATTGAGGTTGAAAACTTCCCACTAAACTAAAACTTGAACAGCTTTTTCATAGGAAATAATCTCAGTGCTTTAATTGTAATTAAGATGACATCTTTAATACCAAAACTTATGTACATATTAAAATTACTGATTATTTTTCACTTTTAATAGGAATCAAAATTCTAGATATTTAGATTTATAGCAAGTCTTTTTTTGTAGGGAGGGAGCTTCATGTAAAGGCTTTCTTAATTCGGGTCTTAAGTGATTCTTACACATATGGTGTACAAACAGTGAGCTACGTATTAGTGCTCTCTGAACACTGTTTTTTTTCCCCATGAATGTTATAGGAATCCTCTCAAAAGCCAATAAACTGATGAATCTGCTTTATGAACCATGTGAAAACACAATTAAGAGTTGAAAATGAATAAGAAGAATATTAGAGATAAAATGTTAAGAGGTTACCTTTTTTATAGTAGTAATGCCTTTAGGCTAATGGAATACTGGCTGTTTTCAGTTTCTTTCTAATTTGAAAGGCTAATAATTTTCAAAATCAGTTAAATATGTAATCAGTTAAGTATGTTCATGTTGGTGCGGTAACTTGCACCAGATATGTGATGCTCTAAGTACAAGGACTCTTAGCAGAAGAGCTGTGTCTTCAATAAGTTAATATTGAGAGAAACAGGAGTGTGTTTTGCTTTAACAAAGAAATAACTCTGGCTTTATTAAAAACAAACAAAAAACTTTTAACCTTCTCTGGTGGATTTTTCTGCCAGCTGTTATTGAAACTGGTGTGCCCCTGGCTCATTAGTCTGTACAGCCGAGGCTGCCACGCTCGCTGGAAAGCAGGGCATTTATGATCAAGTTCCTGTTATTGACTGGCTCTAGAGCAAAATGCCAAATTCCACCAGACATAATACAGTAGGTCCACTGTGGGAGACTCGTGTGAATGCTGTTTTGACATTTTTAGGCTGGGATTTTTATTTTTCTATTTCTATTTACTTGACTTTTTTTTTCCAGGCTCTTAAGCAAGTTTTGCAAGCAATTAAGAAAATGACTAACCTTTTAACACAATGTCTTAACAGGCCTGGGTAATGTGGAACAAGAAAAGCATTTGCAAATCTTTTTGCAATGGTATTATGAGATATGTAAGCTCTTATCCTTTTTTGTACACTGAAGATGTGTGTCAGATCAGTGGTTTATTAGTTGTTTGGGCTTGGTTTTGGTAATACTGTGCAATTTTAAAAAGGTGATCTGCAGTATAGTCAAAACACAGTAGAAAAGCAAAGTACATTTGCTGCAGCTTTGTGACATTAATTTATTTGCCACAGTTTATAAGAATCATTTAAACACTAATTCATGGATGGGCAAAACCACATCTATTTTAACTTTAAAGATAAAATCTGTGGCTTTTCAGAAAGTGGTGGAGGCTTCCTTCATTTGAATATTTTCCCACAATATAGCATTAATATGAATTTACTGTAGTTTTTTCCTATATTGGGTGCTATATAGCTCATCATGCAGAAAGTGTTTAATTTTTCTTTGAGTACTATTTTGAAATCCCTTAGAGCTGGAATTGTTCCTGAGTGATCTAAATACATGTTTCATTCAAAGCTTCTCCATGCGAGAACAATTTGTGGTTGTGTTGAACTAGGGGTCCTGTTATGGGCAAAAGTGGCTCTGTCTATGGACATGCTTTCTTCCAAATATAAATGCCCACAGGTCCTTCTGTGCTCTCTGTACCTTACTTTCTCCTTATCCACACAGTGGTTATTTGGGAGGTAAATTGGAATATCTGTTCCTTAAAAACTGGGGTGTATATTGACCTGAATCACAGTTGCAATCACGCAGTTAGTGGGCCTTGATTTTTAAGTCGGAGACTTAATCTTGTTGGCTTTTGTTGGTATTTCTGTACTCGAGTCCTTTAGAAAATGAGTTAATTTTCAAAGCCTGCACAACATGAAACATGCTGGCTATTAAATATGGGTTGTAGGCTACCTTTGGTATTACTTTTCTTAACCAGGAGAATATGTTACTCTCTTTGAACAACAATGTTAATATATATATACTAGGTTTTATTCTTTTTAGTATTATGAATTAATAGTCCTTTGCTTGTTTACTGCACTATAATATTTTCCTGCGGCTGGGGCCAACCTGGACTCAGTTAAAATGAATGAAGCACTCGCAGTTGGAAACCCTTTTATTTAGAGCCGTTTTAACTCTCCTGGGGGAGAGGAGTGAAGATACAATTTCCAGCTCAGGAGCTGGGCTATAACCAAAAACAGCAGGAAAGGTGCCACCTATCAGGAAATCACCAGTGGTTTCAAGTGCGATGGGCAGGGGCTTCTTCCATGGCTTGCTTCCTTCTCTGCTCCTTTTAAAGGTGTTAAGAGTGGAAATCTTCCTGCCATCAAGTGAAAGAAGATCTCTTTAGTCATGTTTTATAGATTGGAAGGCTTGTTTTTCTTCCAGATTTTCTACTTCAAGTCGCGCTCAGCTTTGAAAGAACTTGTTATTCAGTTTAACAAGTTGAATAAATTCAAGTGAAGAAAATATTCTCTGGGCACCTGCTGAAGAAGCTGCTGTTGTGGGAGACTTCAAGAAAGTCATCCTAGGTGTCTAGCCAGCAGCTTCCTCCAGTTTGGGGACTTCTTAGTCTTTCAAATATGTAGCAATTGTGTACTGCTTTAATTTTTGCAAACTTTAGTCTGTGGTAATGTAACTAATTTTTAAGGGCTTTAATTGTATAGAAACACTTTGGTATATATGTTTAAATTGTATTAAAATCCAGCTTAAAAAAACCCTAGAAATGTGTCTGCCTTGGATAAAATGTGAAATCTAGCACATGGGGTTTTTTTCTTCAGAAAAATTGATTTTTTTTTTATTTGATATCAGGTATGTGCATTTGAGGGGGAGGAATTAAAGCAGTAAATGGTTAGTCTTACCCTCTGCTGTACAGGTCAGTTAATCTACCTTAACCAGACTCTGCACTTTGTTTTCCTGCTGTCCACAGCTTGCACTCTAATGAGAGGTGGAGGGTGTCCTACAGCCAGCAGCCCGCAGGAATTCAAGCAAATTAGTTATTCAGGCAGATTCATCTTTGAAGCTGGATCCTCACACCAGAGCTGTTAAGAATATCTCTACAGACACTAAACATCTCCCCTGCCCCTTTTTTTTTTTCTTGGAAATAGTAAATTCCCACCCCTTCCCTCAATAGAGGCAAACAAAACTTAGTGTAGAAGACGTCACCATGAGCTTTTCAAGCTTAGCTAGCTTATCTGTAACTCAAGATAAGTCTTATTTTAATGGCAGGTGTCTAGTACTCTTATAATGATAGTCTTGTTCACAGTTTACTCTAATGGTTTCCAAATATACAGCAAAAGAAAACAAAATGAGGGGTTCAACCACCTGTTCGGTCTTACAGGAGGAAGGCTGTAGGTCCAGGGGGTTGGGTAACACTTTCCTCAAAAAGAGGAGGGGTTAAGTCATTATAATTAGATAGTTGTAATGATAGTAGATATTTTAGGGTAAAAGTTTTAGTATAAATGTGGCACAACATTAAAAAAGTATACATAGCTTCTCTTTGCTTTTTTAGAAGACTTTTATTAAATAAAAATACTTTGATGTATGGAAGTATCTCAGCTAAGCCATTGAAGTTAGATTACTAGGACTGAGGATGTACAACACCCAAAGCTCACAAGTCAGTTTACTAGAGCTATGAAATCATCAGAAATATAATAGCAGGGCTACTGAAATATTAATAGCTTCATTCCCCTGGGGAAAAAACAGCTGAATTCCAGATTGTCATTTGATCAAATGATCTGAAAATTGTTAATTTTTTCCTTAATCTTGCAATTTTGATAAAAGCAGAGAAACTTGCTATGGAAAATTTGTGAAATGTCCTAGAAAATGTCATCAGTGCTAGAAAGCATTTAAAAAAAGTTCATAAAAACTTAATTTCAAGTTTGACGCTTAGTCTCAATAAGAAGCTGGAGTTTTAAGACTTGCAAAGGTGTAATTTTTATGTAAATAACTCTTAATGTAGTTTAGAAACAAAAGTACTTCTGAAAACGGTTCTGTTGTTTGAAAGGAATGCTGGACCCATTTTAAAAATGAGACCTTCCAGTTTTGCTTGAATGTATTGCCTTCCTCATAATAAAAGATTGGTGTAACAGAACAAGGGAATAGTGATAAATATAGAGGAAAATATTGTTGTGTAAAACTTGTGACAAGGGAGTAATAGTCAATTTGTTTCCTGCAGTGAGGTTTCCTGCTTTGCATGGTGGAGAACTTTTCCAAGGTTTGATTTGGGTCACAACTGTTCATCAAACCAACTTTGCAGCCTTTAAGCTAGAGATTGGAAAGGAGGATTTGAGGACTTTGTCCTCCTTTCCTGTTATTTGCTTTGACAGTAAGACACTTGAATAGTTTTAGTAAGATAATATATAAAATGGTAATAAAATAGCAGAATGCATGTAATTTATTGGGTGTATTGAAGACTTGTAAATTATAGCTAGATGGCTCCAACTTTAAAAAGAGATTTAGCCTTGTATTCTCTGGAAGTGCTAGCTGTATGGACTGATCTTCTGTTATGAGTTGTTAGCAGAACAATGGACTACTTAAATAAGTAGATGCCAGTATGGCACAAGGAGTATGATTTCAGTCAAAACTTCTGTACAGAGACAGGAAGATACAGGCAGGTGTTCATAGAGGAACTTTTAGTTAACTTCTAGGTGCAAACTGTATCCTATAGCAGCTCAAGAATACAACATGGTGGATTTTTACAGCACAATCAAGCATCAGGTGAACAGTCTGTGTTCATTGCCTTGCCACTATTAACTA
Organism: Aptenodytes forsteri; assembly: GCF_000699145.1. Taxonomy (NCBI): domain Eukaryota; kingdom Metazoa; phylum Chordata; class Aves; order Sphenisciformes; family Spheniscidae; genus Aptenodytes; species Aptenodytes forsteri. The sequence goes on along the minus strand of NW_008795259.1, from coordinate 4,410,886 downwards.
TTATTTTTCCAGCCTTACCTGGGAATGAATGTCCTGCTATGCTGGTTACTGTTGTCTGATTGGTTTCCATTATTTTTGCTTTCAATGGATATGATATAGATAGGGAAAGACAACACAGACTGTAGCTGATAAATTTACTTAATCTAGAAGTCTTGCAGAATTATAAATTGCAAGCTTTTAATTAGGCAAAGCATGGGACAGGATCCTAATGAACTAGTATAGGTAATACTTAAACTGACTCAAACCATGTAACTTTAAATTTTTTTCTGATTTAAATTGGATCCTATAACACAAGAATTCAGCTGATATCTTGATTACTGCTTTGACTAGTCATGCAATATAAAATCTTGAACCTTATTGCATAAGTTGAACTATATAAGTTTTGGGTTTTTTTAAATAATATCAAACTTGTGTTGAAATCATGTCTTGAAAGGAGTTATCGACAGCATTTTATAAAATACAGCATTGGAGGATAAAGAGTTCTGAAAAGCAGATGGTAGTTTCATGGTAAGGCTCACTTATGTGTGTTAAAAGGAAACCAAACTTGCAGAATGAAATATGAGAGGCTTCTATAGTCTTAGATTTTCTTACAATTTTTTATAAGCACAATTTCTTTTGTGTTTGTCCCTTAAGGTTTTTAACAAGTTGTGTATTTTTCTCTATAATGGGATGAGAAATTGAGTGACATGGCATTATTCAGATTCCCACATCTTTTTTCATTTTACTTTATCCCAGAGGTCCATTTTCAACTTGGAAACACTTCATACTGAATTGAGGACATAATGAAGGTACTATTTTCAGTTTCACAGATGTTGAAAGACTCCAGTTAGGGAGAAAAATTGATGGGGGATGGAGGCCACCTTTGGAAATCCTAGAGCATCAGAAGCCTAATCTTTTTCTTCTGTGTTTTTGTCTCTTCTCTTGCCTGTGTGTGTATGTGGGGGAATTATGGAAAGAGAACTCTGTCCCTTACTGATGGGTGTGAGTCCTCTGAGCATCAGAACTGTGATCAGCATGAACTGCTCTGTAGATTTATCCACATTTCTTCTTTACTTTGGGTATTGTACCACTATGCTTCATCACTTTGGTTCATGCATATGTGTAATACATTGGACTCCGGAATTTTGTCACAGTTAAAGTACAGATAACATGAAGCTATTTAGTAAAGACCTGTCAGAACAGTTTCACCTTTCTCTCTTATTCCCTCAATCCAGAAAAAATCAGGCATCCTGAGCATCTTCAGGTTCATCCTGCTGAACTCATTAATTTGTTCCCCTTCTCTATGGGAGAATGCACTCCCTGCCCTGAACCCTCACAAAGATGGGAGATCTCTTTGGCTCTAAACAGTTACTGACTGTAAAGGAGCTATTTCCTCTTGGTAACTGAGCATTTAGCAGCTTCTGAGGTAACAGGTAGCCTGAAGTTAAAGCAGCAAAAGTGGTGTGTTTTCTCTTTCAAGTGTTTGGAGAGATTTGTGGTCTTTGAATGAAACCACTTAAGATAAATTCATCGTAGTCAAATATTCTCTGCGCTGAGAAGGCAAACCTGGTGTGATTAAAAAAGCTTTTTTTCTTGTATGGAACAATTTTTTTTATACACCTTGATCTTCAGCTCTGCAGTCACCTTCCATATGCTTACATTTGCAGGCCTTTAAATAAAAACCTTAGCTTCTGAATTTGAGCTCAATGGTGGATATGAAGATCTGTAAGATTGCTGTCCATGCTGTTCCTGTTATGTTTAAAATGTAGACTCAGCACCTGTTACTTGATTTGGCAGCACACCCATTTTGGTATGCCTCTTCCTATATGCCTGAGAAATTCCTCTGAACTATGGGAATGTAGAGCCTTCTACAGCAGGGAATGTTGAGGCTTCAAGTAGATTGAGTTGGCTGAGTGTCATCAGGAAAGATGGGACTTTTGCAACCTGCACAATCCTCAAGGTCAATTTGCTCACAGGTCTATACAGAAGAAATTTATAATTATGTATTACAGAAGATCTATACAGAAGGAATGTATAATTATATATTACAGAGATGCAGTACTGCAATAAGAATACTTTTTTGTGGTAATTGAGGTCTCTAGCTGGTAGTCTAAAAAGACAAGCTCCTAGACATGTTTGAGGCTAGTTGCTCCATTTAGCCTTTAAATGCTATCACAGTGTGTTCATCTGATTTCATCTAAGAAATGCCCACTTTAAATCACAGAAACATCTGTTACAGTGACCCATTAGTCTGTGATTACATGTATACTAGGACTCAGGTTAAAACTGGAGAGTAACCATGAATCGAACTTGATTAAACCATGAAGAATGATGTGGGTGGTAGCATCAGCTCTATTTTTATGCTGAAATGTTTTTGCTTTTGTTGTGATACAGCTTGTATGGAGTCTGCAAGCTGGAATTTGGTGGCTCCTGGCTGCTGAAGTGGGGGCAACCCACTTTAAGGTCAGGTAATCAACTTGGTAACAATTCTCTCTTTTTTTTTTTTCCCTTTGCAGGCATCTAAAATGGTAAGCTATATCTAGCCATTTACTACTTGTCTGCTCAGGGAAACTTGCAATTTGATCATCAACTCTGACCAAAGCATCTCTGAAACAAGCTTTCACATAATCATCCAAGTTATTTTTCTTGTACTAGTTGCTCTGATGAAACAAATATTGTGTTTAGTGGTTGTCTGTAAAGGTACTTGTACTAGTTGCTCTGATGAAACAAATAAATATTGTGTTTAGCGGTTGTCTGTAAAGGTCATATACAAATGTGTTGATATAGTGGGTTGTATAGCTTTGAAACTTAGTCCTTCAAGGGAAAATTTCTTGGAGAGAGTTATTCATTATTAGGCTTCTTTAGGTGTAAACCAAACAGGTTATTTTTGTATTCTGAGACAAAATCTTGCTGCCCATTGATTAGGGTACCCACCTGAGCTGTTACCAGTGATAGTTTGTATTCTTCGTTCAGATCATATATGTACACTTCAGTAATTCCACTTCTTGTATAGAAGCTGTGATGCTTACTCCAGACTAGCAGATAACCTGTGGCTTTGGTTGCCGCCTAGTAAGGTTCAGATCTAGACTGAAGACTGCTTTGATTTGGTAGACACTGTTTTCTGTCAGACTAGCAATGTTGCTTTTTGTGAAATGCTACCCCAAAGATTTGGGGGGGGGGGGGGGGGGAGGGCAGGGAGTGTGGACACCCAAAACAAAAACCCATGTGCTCAACAAAACCAGAATATTCAGAATATTTTTTCCTGGTGAAAGTTCTCTCCCATGAAAAGTTTGATTTAGCTGGAGTTTTCCTTGTAAAACCCCTCTGCTTTGTCAGAAAACTCCTAACTAGCTCAAAGGTAGAGCTGTTTCTATGCCAAGTAGTAATCCTAGTAATATTAGAGAGGCACCATGATAAATAGTACTTTTTCACAGAAGTGGTAGATCACTTTTACCATTTTTAAAATGTCAGAGGTTTTCCTGCCTGAACACAATAACCACTTAAACTAAATGACTATCTCAAGGCTGGAAGCTATGGACAACTTCAATGAAGAGAGAACTTTTTTCCTATGCAGTTATCTCTGCCAATGAATGTAACTGTTCAGTATTCTTACCTTACATGGCTCCGGTTAAATACAGGAAGAGGCTGGACAGCCCTTTTAACTGAATTTTCTAAACTATTTGGTTTTGGGTTTTTTGTTGGGTGGGGTTTTTTTTTTTTTTGCAGTTAAACACTTCTGAAGTTAGACTCTAAAAATGGCCATATTACAAGCACTTTTGAATAATATTTGATACATGAGTGAATATAAACTCTGGCAAGTGTGGGGATAAAACAGAGTAATTCTAACATGCATTTTGTATTGGGAGGGGTGATGGTTGTGAGGGGTTTTGGTTTTTTTCTCTCCTCTCACTTTAACTGATTTATTGCCTGTATTTCTAGCAGCAAAGAATACCTTAGACCTTACGCAGTTCTGCCAATAAGATCCATATCTGTGGCCAGAATTACATTAGTCTTTGAGCGGTATTGTTCATTCTTATCACAAAGACCCTCCTAAATTGTCATTTTTAACAGTCCGTGAGCTGTTAGCATGTTAGTTGTGCTGCGTGTTGAAGGTACTCATCCGGTAAACATACTGTTTCAGTACTCTAGCAGTGTAACAGATACTACATAATGTTGAACCCAAGCATGGTCTTCATAATAAAATGGCAAGTTTAAATGCCATGTATAGTTGCAGAAACAGTTAAGGTGCTTTAAAAGTAATTACATGTTTGACAGCTCCCTTGTGGGCAGATTTCGCTTTGCTAAAATGTATCCTACCAGTCATATTTTATAAAACAGCTTGTCTCTAGTTTGAGCTTTGTTTTATCGGTTTTATTGGCAAAACATTTTTATGAAGACAAAACTGTTGTAATAAATGTGCTCAATGAGTTGCTCTTAAATGCACTGACATGGGACTATACCACAGCTCCCTTGCTGAGCACTGACGTATCAGTTGTATTTGGATAATTTGCTAAAGGGAAAACTTGTTTCTAGATTCCTATATTCCTTACTATAGAATAAAACTACTTTTCAGTGTTAATACACTCCGGTTGAAAGTAAATATATATGTGAGCCTAGCTGGCTTCTCTCAAATAACACTTGGAAAGTAGAAATTAAAAATATTTCTTTTTTCACATCCATTCAGTAGGTATGTTAAAAGGAAAAATAACAGTGCAATATTAAAAACTTAAAGGTGCTGCTCAAAGCCACAATAATAAAGAAAACTTGCTCTGAAAGTTGATCTACGGTCATGTCACGATCTAGCAGTATTGGATTATCTTCTGGTTGATGGAGAAATCAGTATATTACTTTGGTCCACTTATTAATGTTACTTTTCTGAAGCATACATGTGAAGAAACAGTGCTGGTATGTCACATTCTTACTTCTGTGCTTAAAAAAAAATAGTAAATGCACAAACACATACGTAGCTTCTTTCTGCTCCTCTGAGTTCAGTGATTTGATTGGTCATAATCTTGATCAGATTGCTTAATTTAGTGAATACCATTATCAACTAGATTTTCATTGCCATGGGAATGTACAGTTCAGGATAGTTTCAGACTATAGCTTTCCTGTTTTGTTCCTTTCCATAAAAAAACCAAAACCCAACAATCTAAATTCTTCTGATAAGGTCAATAGCTTTTATTCGTTAACCTTGTGTTACTTTTGCCCCTCCGCAGCTACAGTGAAGTCACGGTTAAAAGCGCAGCCGTACGAATTGCCATATGAATTGCTGGTTTTCAGGTGGTCCCTTCACAATGCCTACTTTTTTCCGTATTTAACCCTTCAGAGCTGAGTGTTCATATTTCTGACCCAAGTGCAAATGCATGCTGGTATTAACACTTCAGCCTTGAGGAACCCCATACCGCTGCCAGCAGAGGGTTAAAGTCCAGAACTGTTGTTGTACGCAAGTAGCATTGCAGAGAATTGTCCAGTTTGAAATGCTCTCCGTAAAATTATGACTTTCTATCGAACGGGTTCTCGGAAAGCCTCAGTTCTGGAACAAAAGTAATAATTTTAAGTAATGTGTACAAAAAAGTTAACAACACACAGCAAACGAATTGGGATAAATATTTATGTAACCATGAACAGCAAAAGCCTACAGTATAGGATTATGTGGCACTTTTACATGCAACAGGTCATTAAACTTACTATACTGTTGCAGTTGAGGGGGAAATAAATAGTTGGTTTGTATTTACAGGTTTGGTTTCATGAATAAAACTACTGTATGAGTTTCAAAGATGCTAGATAAAAGAAGTTTCTGGCATACGTGTTCTTAATTGAAATTGAAAAAGCGTTGCTCTCTTTTTAAATTGGATGTCTAGACAGGGGAGATGCATTTCCTTCTACTGAAGAGAGCTGAATATTCTCTAAATCTAGATTAGAGACTTTATAGGCAGATGAGATGCGAATCAGCTGTTTTAGAAAAGTTAACAGGCATTTTTGTGTTGCATAATTACTTGTGTGCAGAGGCCCTGTGTGTATGAGCCATTTCCTTCCTGAGCAATAGTACTATCTGAGTTACAGATTTAAAAACAAATTTCTTGCTTTGCCTGAAAGCAGCCTTCAACAATGCCTGCCTGTGGCTTGCCTGTGGGAAGCACGGATATGTTTTGCAAGAAGCTGGTTAAACCTAATCCTATTTTTCAGTGATGGTTATGTAGATGGATGAGTATATTTTATGTTGATTAAATCCTGCTCTGGGATTCAAAATCTGGCTGCTGAAGGTTTTTAACTTGGGGGCAGTCTATCAATGTTTCAGGCTTTTTTCTGTATTGTTATTGAATATTCCTTACTCCTTTTGTCACAGACCTCATTCAATGCATTTCATACCATTATTTCAATAGTTAACTGAAGGACAGAGGAGTGTTTTGAAAATAGTGAGTGATAGTCTAATGTTCTAACATTTTAATACTCATTTTTTCTAAACATGCCTTCTGTCAGTATTCATTGATTTTTATTATTGTAGGAGCAAGACCAGTGCAGAATCCCATGCTGATATATTATACAGTGTTTACTTAAATTAACATGCATTGCCATTTTTGAAATATTCTTGGGTTATTTAGAGTTAGTCTTAAATATCAGCATAAAGCTCTTAAAGCTTTCTGCTCACATGAGAAAAGTCAGCAGATTCAGGTTTAACTTAAACATTAAAATCCAAAGTTGACTTAATTGTTGTAATGCCATTTGCAGCTTTGCAAAACTTGGATCTTTAGAAACATCTCAACTTGTTCACTGCTTGAAGTGTATGTGATCCTGTTTGTACAAATCTTGGGTCTTTGGCAGCAAGGCTGTTTAACTTTTATTAAATGTGTTACGACTGTGTTAATATTGACTGTAGTCTTTACCCCGAATCCTTATAAGCAGGTAGAGATGTTTCATGAAATGCAGCAGACAGCTACCCACCCTTAAGATTTATTGTTATTGTTGTGATTAGTTCTTCTTTGCATCTTTGACTTATACAGTGTCTCATCACTACTCAAATTCTTTTGCTTTATTACTTTGTCTATCACGTTATGTAAATCAAAGAAGCCAAAGAAAGGTGAGCTGTTATTTTTTTGCCCTTTAACTAGTTTGAATTTTGCCAAGTTCCCACGGGGCATCCTGTCTTCCAAGCCAAGTAACTGTGGAGATGTAAAATGTCCGTGACTTGCACACAAACCCCCCACTCCAGAACTCTTGAGGGAAGATAAAGTGCAAAGCTGATCTTAAGAAAACAGTATTTTTTTTTGAAGTTGTAATTGTGTGGATATTACCGTGGATACTTGGCATGAGGAAATGGTGCATCAGTTAGTGAATGTGTGAATGGCAATGCTTGCGGCATATATCTTTAAAACCGCATTGATTCAGAATGCTGATGATAATTGGCATGGTGCAGATTGAAAATGTAGAAGCATGTGTTTTCTAGCCTTAGGAAAAAGCGATTCTTTGATAATATTATAGTTAAAAGCCTTAATCCACAAACATACTACAGATGCTTTCCTCCTATTGAAACACAGCATACATGGTGTGTTTTGTCCTGAGTGCTTTCATCCCAGATTTAGATATCTGTGTAATGCGATGATATGAATTTTCCAAATTGGTTACCTTAAGTGAGGTTATGATGCAGATAGAGACATTTTAAAGAATTCCACTGCTGTAAATTGGGTTTATGTGAAAAGCTTTTGGAAGCTATGGGAATGGATGAGACTTTGAGACTGAGAGGTGTCTGGGACTGCCCTCAAGCCCACTCAAAAACCTGTCCCTATTTTTTCTTTTTAACTGTTGTTCACTTAACACCTTTCAAGCCATCACTTGAGAGAAAAGCTTTTTTAGACTGAGCTGATTATTCTGTTCTCTTCAGTTGTGTGCTTTAAGCCAATGTGTATTGCAGCTTCCGATTCTGTATCTTCTTGCCAGTACCAACCCTACTTTTCTTTTGCTGCAAAAGCCGGGGAAGCCTGAAACTTTAAAGGTTGTAGGAAGTTTTCTGGTAAGGGAAGGAAGTGGGTAAAATGAAGATGTTGGTAGGAAACGGGCGAGAGCCTGTGTTAGAGCGTCTCTATATTTGTCCCGTGGTTATCTACGTTCCACCTTTCTCAAGACCATGAAGGAACTAGAGTCAAGATTAGGACTTGTGGTTTCATGACTTCAGTAAAGGGTAGAGGGGGAAACAATTAAGGCAGTAAATAAATCTGTTTTTTACTGTTCTGTCAACTGTAGTATGGGTGTTCCAGTGAAGTGTCTGGTGTGCCTTATCCCAACAATGCTACTTATTAGTACTTTCCTAATGTCTGTGAAAAGACTATAAAACCAGTTAAGGCCTTGTAAATCTTCTCTATTACTTTGAAACTTTTGGGGCTGATGGAAAGAACATGGCTTCTTGGTACTGTGTTGAGATTGTCTATATCATTTGTTTGTCCAGAAGTGGTGTGTATGTTGGTCCTGCCAGGATCTTGTCTGATGGGTTTTCCAGTGTTTTGAGGCTTGGAACTAATTTTAAATTGTTTGTAGTTAGTATGTTGGTATTTCTTTATACCTCATATGTAATATATGTACAGAAGAAATTTATGAACAGTATGGGTAGTATATAGTGGTAAATAAGGATCTAAAATGTCTTGAAGTGTGTGAGGTGTTTGGTTTGTTGTGGCTTTTTTAACTCTTAAGCTGCTGGCTTTCTGTGGTGTCTGAAGGGGCAACAGTGGAAAACTATAATTATTCCAAAAAGGTTCTCTTGAAGAAAAGGATCTCTTGAAGTAATGGTTATAGTGGAGTGGTGAGATTATTACATTGCCACTGGTCATACAATGCTCATTTTGTATAGAAACCAGCTTTGTGTTTTGGTACTGTCTTAGGGTTTAGAAATGGAAGTAAATCACTGTGGAATAAAATAGGTTGTTACATGAGGGCTGACCTGCAGTAACCAATGCTGTGCCTGCCCTGGCAGTAACCTGGTTAGTTATCCCATGTGTGCAGAGAGTTTGGAGAGTTCATATGTATGTATTCCACGGATTCATTAATGCCTAGGGATCTTCTGCAGTAGCAATGCTTTCCTTTTTGTCTGAGGCCTCAGGAGACCACACTTATTATATGGCTTTGCTTCACTTTTTGTTAAACTACATTAACCTAACAATTTAACAATTTCACAGCAAACCTTGGAGTGTAGGACTCTGTTTCGAAGATAGTGCGTGAAAGTGTATGAAAACTATTGCATGTGAAAATATCTTACAGTCGGTCTTCAGAAAATGTAAGAATGCCTCTTCCTGAATTTCTTTTGGGGAGGAATTTATTAATCTTGCTGAGTATTTTTCCTACTGATACCGTAGACCACAATTGTCTCATCCGTAAGGAGTTCTATATGCACAGCCTGAATATGGTTTTTAAAAACTTGCATAGCAGGTTGCTTTGTAAGGAACTATTGGTTGGAATAACCAAGTGCTTAAAATTTGACACTAGCACTTGGCTGGTCTTCTGTAGCTTAACTTCCAAAATTCATGTTTTCCTTACTAAGGGAATGCTGCTTCATGAGCATGCTATAGTTGAACTTACATGCTTTCTGTTTTCTTGCCTGAATTTGAACAGACCCAGCAAATCACAGCCCTGTGGCCCTCTAGCGTGTAGCGCTGTAATGCAACAAATATGCCACAAGGTGGCTCAACGATATAGCACCTCAAGCATTTCTTAAGTTTTTGGTTCACTTCACACCACAGTATTTCACTACAGCCTAGCACTAATGTGAAAACACTTGTTCTGCATAGTGCTGCAACCTGCTATCAAGTTTCGAGGAATACATAGCTACTTCAGTGCATCGCTGTGTGGTCTGTATTGCATAAGTGTAGAGACGGCAAGGTGTCCTCTACATGCTCTTATGGTGTGGTATTACAGCCGATTTGTATTTCGGTCAGACTTCTTGGAATTGGTTCATCTGAAGGCAATTTGTTATTCACTTTTGAAGCTTTAATTGAAACTTTGTTCTTAAGGCCTTCAAAGTAAGGGTTGACTTACTGTTTGTAGGGAGAGAAAATGGAAATAATAGTATTTTTATGATACTGAAAGGTGAACTCTTTCCAAAAAAGTTAAAATACAGATGACCATGCAGCTGCAGAAGGAAACATGATACTTGGGACCCTGATCATCTTGATATGCCTGGGACCAAAAAGTAACTATAAAAGTGTCACCTTGTTTTGAAATAAAAATGGGAATTTCGTGGAGAACAAGATGATCTTTCAGCCCACACAATTTACTATTTGACCTAGTAAAACTTCTCTTTAATTCTGGCTTGAATACCAATAGGAATGCTAAAACAGAAATGGCAGTGGTGCCTGAGCTAGAATGGATGCAGGTTCATCTCCTGTTGATAGCAACTAATGGTTACTAATGCTGCTAGTGTGGAGTCGGGGGAGGTAGGTTTGCCATTGAGGTAGGGAAGAGAGGATGCTGGAGATCCAGGAAAAACTGAATGTTTCCAGTATTAAGATGCAGATCTTAGGGATCTTCTGAAAATACAGACATGCTGGGGAGTCCTGGGTTCTATTACCACTCCTGATTCTCCATGTTGTGACCACATCTTGTCAGCACGTAAGCAGTAAGTATAGGATGATCTGACTATCACCAACTGCTGATCTTTCTGGGACTGTGAATGCAGGCCAGAACAAGTCTGGCTGAAAGAGATGGGTATCATACAATTACCCCCTAAATCTTGAACTATTCTGATCTGAAGTTGGTTGTTCAGGCTTCACAGCTGGTAGAAAATGAAACTAATGTTTTTCCTGTGGCTGTGGAAAATGACCAGTGTAATCAAGTGATTATATCTTATACTGACTACCATATTAAGGGCTAAAACCCACGTGATTAAAATCAAGAAGAGAAAAGGAACAGCAAAGGCATCTTGGATGCTGAAAGTGCTGTGCTGTTGTTCTAATATGAGATGATGATGGACATATTTCACTAATCACACTGACGAGGCATGCTTAGAAGTAGAGTCAGAAACAAGTGCTTACTAATCTGTTTTAACTTCTGGAACTGAATGTACATGTAGTGTATATCTGGAGTTCATCCAGCAGTAGTGAGTAGTATTTTTTAAATAGAAGTCTTCCTGCTGTAGTCAGAACTTAAGATGAAGTTCACCCAATTCTTCTAGCTTAATTTTGCACCTGGAAATAAATAATAAATTTCTTGAACTATGAAAACATTAAAAAATACTGGGAGGACTGCACAGAAGGCGGCAGAGCTCACGTAGCCCTGTACCAGCTTGCTGGCAGGTAGCTGCAGTATATGCAGCCCGGCAGCTCAGGGTGGCTCAGGACAGCAGTCCCTTGCAGAGCGCATTATGGTAGTCTTTCCTCCTGTCAGTAAGGTTTTGTCTAGGACAGTGCCTGCATTTAAAGAATGGTTGTGGTGCCTCAGCTGAATGCAGGCTGTACAAATTGCTCTGGCACCCATCATGTTTGAATGGCCAAGAAACGGGTAGGCCTTAAAGGAACTGGAAGCTGAGAGCAGTTTTGTAGAACTGGAGCCCTTGAGGTGGAACTTGTTTGGTTAAACATGCATGCTTGTCTGCCCTGCGTAATGGACTAGTTAACAATGATCTCAAATAGCAGATCTTTGTAAGGGGAGCATCCAGGATGCTTAGTGCTACCTTTCTAAGCATAGCGAAACCTCAAGAAGGGAAATTTGGTGAATACCACACTGTACCACAGCTGCTTTGCTCATAGCTTTGTTCCAAGATCTTCCTTTTTGAACTAGCAGGGTTTTTTTTCTTTCACAGCCCTGTGCTCTTGAGTCTCCTCTGCGTAGCATACTGACTAAAGGATCTTTGCTGGAAGCAGGACCATGGTAAAGGAAAGGGGAAATGCTGTGTCTAGACTAAACCACAGCTCTTCCTCCTCTGACGTGGCCAGTTCTACCCAACCCAAGCCTGTAATGGAGGGACTGGTGAGTCAGTTAAAAGCTTAGGCTATTTTAGATGCTCACTCAGGATGCAGGCAAGAAAAGTCAAGTCTTGTACTTGCACCCATGTAACCACGTTTGTCCCACAAATGAGTGGGTCTTGTGTTACTTGCCCAGGCAAGAGCAAAACACAGACTCTAATAGGGGTAAAAGGAAGTGGTGTCTCAACATAAGTTTACAAACTTGGTGAGAAGCTTCAGCTGAAACATATGAAAGGTAAATGGTTTTATATTTGAGTCTGATATGGTAGAAAGCGTTTTGTTCCCCACCCCTCCAATATGAAGTCTCTTTAGCTGAAAGTTGCTTGGCAGCACTAATGGTTACACATCTGACAAAGCCACAAATCGCTGTTTCTTCCTATTGCAACACATAACAGCAAATTCTAATATGGCTTTACTCCATGTAATTTAAACTAAAAAGTCATCCTTCTCTTCTACTCCCTCCCCTCCATTTCTTTCCTCTTGGTTAGTAGCCACTATGGCCTCTGCGTACATTCCTTGAACAGACTCCTGCTAGTTGGGCTACTTGAAATTCATCACAGGATTAGATGAAAACATTAATGATGTTAATGTATCGCTTTGATACACTGCAAATCAATGAATTAATATACTCCTTAATCATTGGAGATTTTGGATTCAGAACAGATTTGAGGCTTTGATATCAATAAGGAGACTTACTTGCTTTAAGTGAACCAGTTTTTCTAAGAAAAAGTGGCAGAATCAAAACCTAAAACTTAAAAAACCAAATAGTTTCAAGATCCCTAACTTGTAAGCACACCAGAATGTTCTTCTGCAGGCCACTGGTATCTCCGGGTGCAAAAGGCAATATTGTTGTGCTGGCATTTTAAATTGTTCCCCTCCCCTTACTAGGTAATATGCAAACATCTCCTCCAGCGTTGCAGATGCAATGACCCACAATTGGAGCCAGATACAACCTCTTATTAACTTGTAACTGGGGTAGACAGAAAATAGTACTCCAATAAACAAATTATGATTGAAAATTGTTGTGCCATTTATGGAGAAAGATCCTGGATCAGTGAGTACAGAGTGTCTATCTCCTTTGGTGCCTCCTGTAAACACTTACACTTCATTCATTGTGCTTTAATTGCAAGTGAAAACATGCTTTTATTCTGACACTTAAGCAAGGTGTACATCTATTTTTAGTAGTACTGTCAGGCTTTTTTGTGATAAGATACGTATGTAAATATTTTAGCATGCATATGCTACTTAGCTGTTTTTCTTTCGTGAAGCAAAAACTTGAATGTATGAGAGCCAGGATGGTGGTGGGGTTTATAAGGTGTGCCTAGTTTGTATGCCGGCTCCTGGAATGAGAAAGGAAATACTTGAAGTCTTCTGGCAAAGTTATTTTAAAATGACTTCAGCTTTTTTCTTAACCACAGAGCCTCATACTTGTGTTCTGTGTTATAATAGAATAATTGCCTTTTTCTTTCTCTGTTTTTTAAGAGAAGATCGAAAATGCGTCTCATGCACAGGCAACTGCTTAATCATGCCTTCCTGCCTTGTTATGGAAACCTGAAATGTTTCACCTCTGGCAAAATCAGTTTTCTTTTTTCTTAAATCTAAGACCGAGAAATGTGGTAGGAATGGTTGGAATCTGCTTTCTTCTAAAACTGAAATTGTCCTATTTGGGTTTTAGTTTACTCTGTGTTAGGTTTGACTGGTTTTTTGGTAGCTCCTAAACACTTTTGATAAGTTCAAAGCTCATGTAAGTGTGGTAAGCATATTCTGTTGCAAGTGTGTAGGAAGGAATATTTTTCCAGCCTCTACTCTGTCTGCTAAAGGAGAACAAGTCTTTTGGCAAAAAGAGAAAGGAAAAGCTGGCGTTGAAAAGAGCCAGTATTAAAATGATGAGACTTGAAAGGATGCTGTAGGAAGAGCTGCAGTGAGGAGGGAACGGGGATTCCCCTTCCCTTCCTACAAGGAAACATTCACTATTTATTTAGTTGTAAGGTGTTTCTCACTTTGGATAAGCAGTTTAACCATAGTGTCCTGGTAGGAAAACCTAGCTGACTCGCATGTGTTGCTGTTGGTTTGTACAGTATTAATGTGTATCACCACTGTGATGCGTCTATAGTCAAATAGCAGATGTCTGTAGTCATTGTGCTTTCCTGAGAGAGGGGGAGAAGAGGAGAGACTGAAAGATCAGGCATATCACCTGGAGTACAAGGTCTCCTTAATAAACTAGCTTGTCTCCATGTTCCCTGAGAAGTATTTATCACTGGATAAATATTTATGATGTATGATCTGATACAGCAGAGTTATGTTGTGTTATATCATCCTTTTCTGGCTAAAAGGGTAGTCCTTTGAAATAGTGCTCTTCTGCTTGTGTGTGTTTAAAGATAAAATACAGAAAAGTGTGTGTGTCTGCAGGATCAGGTGGTTCTGTCTGGTCTCTAAAGACAAATTGAACATACTTTACTGTTTCAAAATAATGATGCTATAGATATGAAGCAGTTAACCTTACAAGCAAAAATGTCTTGCTTTACTATTCCTGGTTGTAAAATACCCCAAAAAATTAAAATATATGTGAAGTACATATTTCTGTGCCAAGAACTAGAAGTAACCAGACTTCAGTTTTGACAAGGGTAGGTTGGTCTTGTTTTGGTCTTTTAATGAAATGTTTAAAATAAAATAACTTCTATCCATTTTTCTCCTATGGAAAACTCATACCCTGTAGTCACCAATTTAATTAAGCTTTGAGTCAGGCTCTGGACATTAGCTGGGGCTCTGACACATCTTGCATGTGACACTCCACTCACAGGTGCCAGGGGTCTTGGAGATTCTTTGTGTTTGTGCTCCTTCATTCTGGGAAGAGAGGGTAAACAGTCTAACCTAGTTTTGGAGTAAATTATGGGAAACTATATAATTTTCTTTGGCAGTTTACCATTAAACCTGTAATCCTACTTGACTGAGTTTGTGTAAATAAAAAAAAAAAAAAAAAAAAAAAAAAAAATTAAATCCTATTGATATTAGGGGACTGGTGTCTTACAATTTCCTTTTTTTATCAATGTGGACTTTTTGTTAGGATTTTTTTTGTGTGCTTGAGACATGAAACAATATCAGATGGGAGCTAATTTTGATATTTCTACCCAAGCTGTTCCACTACAAGGAATTCTCATGTACCTTAAAGAGGTGACATCAAAAGGGCTTTAATGGGGATTGTGGCTGGTTCTCTAATTCTCAAGTTTAAGTTTTATCAAAAGGCTGGTTAATATAACAAAATAGGATAACTATAGTTTATGCTGGAATTTAAATCTCACTGTCTAAGTTATACTTGGATTAAGTTATTCTTCTTGCTCTGGCTTCTTGAAGGGCAGAAGAAAAGAATGATCCTTGGTACACCTATATAGGTAGTTATATATAAATGTCTTATCAGACATTTTGACACCATTGAAAGAACATCAACTATCTGCCTACAGTTTATGGCTCTTAATCTCTTTTTAATCTATGTTAGGAAACTGATGTGCTGAAGGCTTCTATAGAAGATAGTGTAATAAACTGTTTCTGAAGGATTTTTTCTTGTTTCCTCTGATGCAATAACTAGGTAAGATGATGTAACATGCAAATTATGTTGACAATAATACTGTGGATAATAAGAAAGAAAAAGGAAGAACATAGATTCTGATTTTTGCCTACTTAAAAAAGCACAAATCTTCATGTACACCAGATAAAAGTAAGATGAAAAGGTAAGCTTGATAGATGGTATTTGCATCGCTAACAAAGCGATACCTGCAAACTTCTCTAACAGTGATTTTTTTTTTGTGAAAGATTGATACCTTAATATTGTTTTAACAAAAAAGGCAATCTCAAATTTATCTGTCAAAAATTAAGTCAGTTAATAAGAGTAATGATGCTAAATAATGGTTGTAGCTTACACTTGATTCCTGTAACACTTCAAGCAGGATAATGGTTTATTTGTTACACTTATAAGTCAGAAATACACTGTTCTGACTTGTGTAGACCAGCCTGCTTATCAGGAGAATGATTCTAGTACAAGCACCAGAGGAGTACAGGCTTATTGTATACCACCAGTAAAAAATGATGGGTTGAACTGTAATAGAGTATTTTCTGTCTGGTATCACTTTGGCATCTGTGGTTGTCAAGCAGTAGCACATGCCGTTAGCACTTTGCACGTTCCTATGTATACTGTGTGTGATGTATGTACTGATGCACAGAGGAAATCAAGGGAGGTCTGTCCTCACACGTGGCTGGTAAGGAGGGGAGTTGGCTGTCACCATCTCTGTCTGAGGGCAGAAATTGGGGCTTGGCACTCGCTGCCTCTGGTGCCTGTGCGTGGTTCAGCACAGTGCGGGAAGCTACTGTTGCTGCTGCAGCACAAAACAGTTCCTGAGCTGCAATAACAGTACCTGAGGAAGCCAACATGAGGAACACCTGGGCTGCTGAGGGATCTGTCAGGTGGGTGTTTGCAGAGAGGGCTTGGATTTCAGGTTTGAGAGAATGAGGAGAAGTAATGGTGGCAACTGTGACAGCAGTGGAGGAGATCAAAGCTGATCCTGCAGATAGGTGGATGTACTTTTGTCCTAGTACAGCTTTCTGATGCAGCTGTATGTTCCTGAAGAGCTCAAAGAAAATTAAGACCCCAAGCTTGGAAATGTTGCTGAAAATAGTGATGTTCAGACAGTATTTGGTCTGTGATGGTGCTGGAGGTGATGGAAGAGAGCAGTGGGACAGCATGGTAAAACTAGCAGTTGCATGTACTTGGTAAACATGAAGACTTAGAGGTCAAGTCTTGACCCTGGTAGCACATTGCAGTCCTGGGAACACCAAAGATTCTTTGGGAGTGGTCAGTATGAAAAGGGCAGCCAGCCTCAGGAGGAAGAATGGATGAGAATTGATTGACCATAATTCAAGAAAGATAGAGAGGAAGAGAGAACAGAAGACAAATTCATTTTAAACCCAAAGGAATTCTGAAGGAGAAGACTGTAGACTGGAAGTAGTAGTCCTGGAAAAGATTGGTCTGGAATACTAAAGAGCTATTAAAAAAAATTGCCTCACTTACCTGGAACGAAGATGAATTGATGTAGACTTCAGAGTAATTAGAATCCTAGAGGCTTTCTGTAAGGAGCAAGAGTGTTCAGGGCTAGAATAAAAGGGTCAAGGTTGGTGTGCCTAGTAGAAAAGCTTTAAACTTGGAAACTAGAGAACAGTTTGGGGATGATACTGATATGAGCTGCACATTGGGCTACTCGGGTGTAGCCCTCACTGGTAATCTTTCTCAAGGAAAGCACTTAGTTCTGGAATGACTTCTGGTGGTCACATGCTGCAAAACCTATTAACCCCAATTTCTGAGCCATGATCGTGTCTTCAAAATGTTGTATAATCTTCACCTCCCTACAATTCATGCCTTGGTATGAAATAACTGCATAAATTCAGATTCAACAGAATGTAAGTGTTTAAGTTCTTTAAGAAAGTTTTCAAAAACAGCAAAAAATATATAGGGATATTTTGGGGATCTGTTATTGATCCCTAGCTATAATTTTAAACCTGCCATATTCATGAAACATTCTGACTAGGGAAGGATACGAATTACAGGTTTGAGTGGCTATAAATTGATCACAAGAACACTTACGCTTGTGGGGAGAAAGGAGGACGTTCATAATGATTAGAGAAGTTCTGTAATGACCTTCTTCCTGTAGGAACCAGAAATAGTCTTCTACTTTTCTTTAGCTGAAGATATGGAGACAGGATTTCTTTTCTACTGCAGCACTAGAGAATGGTATAATGTTGGGTGAGGTTTGCTGATGCTATTTACAAACCTTGCAGGGACCTGACTGAAGCTGTGAGCAAGGCATGAGAGTTGCATGGATGCTTTGGAAATCAGGATGATGATTTTCCTTGCAATTGGGTTGGAAGACACCATAGCAGATTCTTTTTTCCAAAGTATATGTTTTCTGTGATCTGTATTCTCCAAAATAAGCTGGGAAATGATTCATTCAACATCGCCTGACATAGGGCCACAGCAGTGTCAGTTCTCTATCTTATTATCACAGGAAGAATTTGGGGAATTACACTTGTGTTAAGAACATGAGAAGAAGGAAGGGAAGGAGGGTGCAAGGTAGCTATTTTTGTATGCCCTTCCAAAGTTGGTGTTCATCATGCAATGACCTGCAGTTTGAGGCAACTTGAATCTGTGACCCATGTGGCTTCTTCCATTCTTTTCATGCAGCAACACTGTTTCAACTTTTTTAGAGTTCTTCTCTTTAATTTAGAAACAGAAATTCAAGGTGGCTTTCACTAACATTCAGGATTTCTAAGGATAGTCTTCTCCCAGAATTTCTTTGCAGTTGCAACCCATCTTTTGCTGATTTCTAACCAAGATTAGCCAGCCTCTGCTTCTTGTTCTTTTTCCCTTCATTCTTTACATTTTGAGAAGTGGGTCAGTTCCCTGGTGCTCCTCAGGGTGTCTTTTGACTGCCTGCATTAACAGGTAGCACTGGCTTGCGTTTTGTGCTGCTGGACCTCAAGCCCATTCAGTTTTGAAGGGCCAAGTAACTCTTGGGCTGTGTGTGTGTATTGTAACTCTTCCTCCAGCCTGGGAGAGAAGAAGCTCCGCTTGCATTATGACTTGCAGAAAAGGATCAACAGCATAGGATAAACTTACCTGTCACCATCCTTCCCAAGTACCCATTCAAACTTTAAGGTGACTGTGCTTACCATGTTGGCTGTCTTTGCCCATTGGTGATGGATGAGAATTAGCAACTTCTTTTACAATACCTTGAGTAGACCTGTTGCTGGGAGGGAAGTTTCTTGTTTCCTAATTAGAGTTCACAAATGTGTCTGATTACTGAATGAGGTGGGGTGGGAGAGAAGGAAAAGCAAAATACTTGCTTGTGGTCAAAACCCAAACCACCCTGCTTTGGCTCCCTCTTCTCTGGTGGGCTTCAGCAGTGGTTCTCTCCTCCCTTCCTCCTGAACTGACTCATTCTTAGGCCTCATCATCTTGCAGTGTGCCACACTGGAAACTGCACCCTGAAAAGATGAGCTGGAAAGTGTAAGCTACAGTAGAATTAAATGCTGTCAAGTAGCAGGGCTAGCTGTGTTTTTTCTACAGTAATTACTGTAAACCTAGTAATTGAGGTTGAGAATAGTACAGATTCTTTTATGAAGTCTCTTTATCTGACAATTTTTGTGAGGATTTACTGTCACTTTTTTTAAAGTCTGTACTAAACTACAAAATCTGATACTAATGATTGAGTCACTGAAGAGTTGGTTGTTTCTGTTTTGGAGCGTATGTATAGGTTCTTGGTATTGCAATGTAACAAACTCTGGTCACTTTAAAAAAGTGAGGTGTTTCATCTTCTGTATGAGTCTGATAGACTTGTACAAATAAAAAAAGCTTTTAAAAGAAGTTACTCATCTGCTGATGTGTTTGAGAATAGTAGTTCAGATAATACTGTTCCGTGAAGACTGTTATGTTATTGAATATTAATCTTATTTTGCTTGATTAGATGGGTGTGCTTCCTTCTCTCTAGCATATCCACCTTGGTGAAAATTTAATAATATTTATATTAGTCTTTTTTCAAGATGTGGGATCAGTAGCTTCAGAAACAATCCCTCTCTTTGTAAAACACATTCTTTTATGTAGAGAGAAAAAAAATAATTTGGTACATATGTTTCTTTAGTAAGACTTAAGTTTCCTTATTAAATATATTTTTTTGGCCTTGCAAGGCATAGGTGCATTTAAATTTCCATCTAAAGCTGTCTCTACAATCTGCATTTAGTCTTCTGGAAGCTATTTTCTGGAAGCTGCTGATTATTTTTTTTAATATTCTTAGCATACACCTTCAAAGCAGTCTGATAGTTTAGTTAAATTTCATCAAGATAAACTAGTAGTTCAGCAGATTAAGAGTTATGCCAGTGCTGGCTTCCCCTTCTGATATTCAAACAATGGCTACTGTGTGAGCTGTGGCTTTTTTCTCCACTCTTTTTCTTCCAATTCCAGTGGGGAGATATGCTTTATACCATTCACAGAATAGTTAGAATACTTGCTTAGGATTAGCAACATGGAAGTAATTTGCAAGCTTATGTTCTCAAATCGTTCAATAGTAAACTCATTGGAAGAAAATTGTTCTCATTTCACCTTCTTCACAGGATAGCCCAGCTTATTTCAGCTAGTGGATGTTTTAATAGTTAGTGTGCCTCCATTAACTTTTAAGTGCTGAAAGTTTTTTGCTCTGATAAAGTTTTGAAGCTAGCTGTGAAGCAAGATTAAAGGGAGGGAAAAAAAAACATTTTTGTGAAACCTTTTGCGTGGGAGTGGGCATAAAATCATACAGAGCCTCTTTCCTGGAGGTAAACACAGTACTGTTAATTGCTAATAAATTGCTAATAAATAATTATGCTAATTAATAAGCTAATTACCTTTTCTGAACATCAGAGTCTTTCAAGAAACACCAAGCTTTGTCTGAAGGGAAGAACAATCTGGGGGAAGAAAGCTGGATGGTGTGAGCACCTCTAGTAAGTGACCCCTGGCATTTTAGGGAGTCCTGGGAAGAAGAATAGGGAGCAGGAATCAACTTCCTCCGTGGTAAAAACTGAAGCTTCTTTATAACATCACTTGGTGTGTGGATGTTAGATAAATTAATGCAACAGCCTGATACTCAACTTCTGAAATAACTTATGGCAGGCCCCATACAGTGTCAAAAACAACAGAAAAAGTGGCAACCCCCTCACCCCCAAAGCCCCAGAAGTTCAAACTGGAGAATAAAAATGTTGTATTTTTAGTGTAGCAGCTACAGTTGTTTGACTAGTTCGGGCTATTCACTCTTTGAACAAAATGTCAATACATTTGAAGATGTTTTAAGAAGATAAACATCAAATTCACATTAGTGACTACTTGCAACATACTAAAAAAAAAAAGATGGTGTGCCATAAAATGTAGGTTCTGAATAAGATATATATAAAAGGATAATATATATAAGGGCCAAGTACTGTTACATGCCATCAAGTTTGTCTAGGATATCAATCTGACTTCATTATTTATGAAACAGGACCAAATCTGGCATAGGTTTTTGATATCAAAATGCGCCTTTATTTCTGCAAAGTCATAAAAGCGAAGTAGTAACTAAGGCATGCTGTCTGAATCTCTCTCACCTAGGAAAACAAGCACCTTCTAGCAACTTGGAACAGAAGAATCTTGACAGTATGTTTTGACTTGCCTTACACCTGCATTCAGAGTGGTATTGGAAAACCCTGTTTTGAGAAGGGGTAGGGAGAAAGAAGTGGTGGCTCCATTTCAGGTAGAACCAACCCCAGGTCAGTTAATCTGACTATTTTGAGTATTTCTCTCAGTGTTTTTACTTGCTTATTTTAATAATTTTCAGGCTGAACAAGCAGACTGGCAATTTCGGTAATGTTCCTTAAATCTTCAAACTTTCATTCTGTAGTGAACTACTTTCAGAGCTCAGTATTGTTCTTCAGTTCTTTACTAAATCTTGTTCTCTAGACTACTGTTAGTGATGGCCAAGGGCAGATTTGTAAATGATATTAACTTCCCTTCAGAAGGACTTGTTTAATACCACGGGAATAATTGCTGCATCAGACTATTATGCATACCGCACTGGTGTGCGGCTAAGTAGTAGAGCAAGTGATTAGATCATTATTTTTTAAAACACTGCATAAAGAAAGCAACTCCTGCCAAACAGATGAACCTTTTACCATACGTTTCTAAGAAAACCATGAGCTTATTTGCTTGCAAGAAAACAGTTGCTTTCATAGGCCCTTTTTATAAGAATCCTTTGCTTCCTAATAATAAGATATCAAATGTTAAAGAGGATTAGTTTGTTGGCACGTTTGCTGGAATGCTTCCGTTAGGCTTTGCTTGGAATGTGTTTTTCCGCTGCCTCCCTGTCTTTCCATTTGTCTCTGCCTTTTAATTCTGCAGTGCAACTGGATATCAGGTCTGTGTATTTTCCTGTGCTTTAGTTATCTGTAAAATTTACAGGGTTCAAGTGCATTGCGAGAACACTAGATGGCCTGTTTTCTGAAAAAAAATTGAGATTTACTTGAAAATACTGATGTCTATGCTATATACATACTAAATACTATGGATGTAGACTATATTCTAAAGATGATAGCACAGATCGTTGAAAGAACTGTAGATTTTCTTACAGAAAACAGGATATTATAGCCAGGTAATCCTAATCAGTAGTCTACATTGAATTCTTTAAAAAAAATGACCTGGCATCCCTAGTTTGCAGATTTCCAACAACTGTTGCCAAGAGGTGGTATGTTTGGCAGCATCTGTGTGTTAACCTTTCAAGCTCATTTACAGTGAGATTAAATGCAATTATAATTTTTACTTTTTCTTGGAAATGAAATCCCCAAATGCGGAAGGTTATAATGATGCCATCTGAAGTCTGTGGATGGAGACTTTTTTATCCTGTTGCTGCTTTTTGGCTTTCCAAAGCATGAAAGCTTTGTGGGGCTGACATGGCTGCCAGTTCTGTGAGTAGGTGCCTAGGATGGGCTCATCGGCACAGTACTGAACCTTATTAAACTACTCCTGCCACTGCTGCCTGTGGAAGTGAACAGAGACACGTACTCAAGCTTTTGGTTTGGGGAGTAGGGTTGAAAGCGAAATGTGGAAGTGCAGAAATCCCCTGCTTCATTGCTGTGACCCTATTCTAGGGAAAACTAGCAGTTTTCAAATACTTCTGGTACCTTTGGAATTAAAAAGGAGTAGCTAGAAATGGGTTTAATATCTGTTGGATATTTTTTCCCCATTTGGATTATTATTTTGGAATTAATTACTTCAAACTGATACCCTATTCTTCTGCACCACGCAAACTTGCTTTGAACCACACATTGGAGAGTGGAAGTTGAAAATGTCAGAGTTTACTTGTGGTTTAGTCCTTAGTTTAAGGGGTCGGCATTTGGAACCAGAGAACCATGACATGTAAAATGATATAAGGGCTTGCAAAGAAAAGGAAGATACTACTGACTTACAGCCTGTGAACCTTTGTCTTTTAAAAATTACTTGTTTCCTTTAGAATTTGTCTTCCTTAAGTCCTAGATTCAAAGATTTTAAGATTTGAAGAAGCTTTTGGAAACGCATTCTTCTAGCAGTGACAGTAACCTGAGCAATTTTTGGTCCCTCCTTTCCCTTTGTGGGAAGGGAATGAAAGGGAATGGTTATTTTAAGTCTTACTGAAGCTCGTTGACTTTGTTTAGGGGTAGGGGCCAAAAAAAAGTCCTCAATGCAATGCAAATCTGATTACAATAACCAGAATGCTCTCTTTTTACATTGCAAAAATGATAGCTGAGTCAAACTGCTTATTTACCAGAGCTGAAAATAATTTTGCTCTATTAAGGTTGAAGGGAGCATTTGGTATGACATGTACTCCATTAACACCTCATTTTTCTTAAGGATAGATTGTCCCTGAGGGGGTATGTTAATTGAAAAACCAGTGGTATTGCGCAGGGTTTTCTTAATTTAAAAAAAAAAAACAAAAAGCAAACAAAACCCACACAACAGAATCCCCAAACCCTTTTACTGTGAGACCAGTCTCTGCTGTCAGTCTGGGTTCAGGTAGGTTGAAATGTCAGTCAATCTTCTGTAGGAATTGAGGAAACAAGAGGCTTCCTTTTAAATGCTGATGAGTTGTTTTACCGGGAACATCCAGAAGGAGCAGTGGGCTCCTTCTCACTGGTTTTTAACGCAAGCCATCCACCCAGCTTTTAATTACTGTCAGCTACACACTGTGGAAGTTCAGCTCTCTTTGGAACCGATCCAGTATTTTGATTTCCTTGATCAATTGCCAAATTAGTGAAAAGGTTTTGCACCAGCTTAGAGCTCCTTCGCTCCTCCAATTTTCCTGTCTTGTACTGTAATCGGAGCAGAACCATATCAAGGTTTTCAGACCTGTTTTGTTGTGCAAGTTTGATTTCTTTATATACATGCTAGTAAAACCAAACATTTAGCAGATATGAGTCTTCGCTCCTCCAATTTTCCTGTCTTGTACTGTAATCGGAGCAGAACCATATCAAGGTTTTCAGACCTGTTTTGTTGTGCAAGTTTGATTTCTTTATATTTATATACATGCTAGTAAAACCAAACATTTAGCAAAGATATGAGTGTAATCAGCTTGCAGTGGAGTGACAGTGTGTAAGTTTTCCTGCTGAAACTCAGTATTTCAGTTGGGGCGGGGGAGGATGGAGTTAGTCCTCTTTCTCCAACATCTGTTCTGTATTTTATATTTGCAGGTGTGAGAAGATGTCTACAAAAGAGTAGCTTAGCTGATGTCATTATTTTAAAATTATTTTTTATTAAAGTGAGTGTTAATTTACAGCTAAACTTTGACTTGCACATTGTTTTTCTGTAATTTCAAACAGTGACTGAAAGATTGTTATATTGTGCCAAAACCAAAGGTGTCACATCAAGTTGTAGCCAAACATTTTCTGCTCTGGGGACACATCAGTGAAGAATTGCTGTTTCTCATGGTCTAGTGATACCTTTTCCAGCCTGGGCTCTACCACTGGTGAAGGAAAGAAGCTTAAAATAAAAAGGAAAAAAGCTTAAAATAAAAAGGAGAAAACAAAAACAAAAATCCCCGAACAACAAACAAATGCTATTTACATGAGATGAAAGAAGATACAGCTGGTTGATTACCTGCAGATGAATCATCATGTTGGTGCTTTATTCCATTAATCCTGAGTATAAAGATAGGAACTAACTGTAGAACAGTATGAAGGTGACTGGCTAAATAGGGAGCTTGAAGAAAGCTGCTCTGCTTTCAGAATGGAGTGATGTGACCTTCATATGCATCTTTTAAATGAGAACACCTATTTTTTTTTTATTGCAGTGGATTATCTGGGTAGTGTTTTAGGGGGGTCTGTGATCTGACATTGGTTCTGAAGTCTGTCTTAGTCTCCATGCTATGTGAGATAATCTTTTGTCAAGTCTATTCAAGTTTTAAAATAGACTAATGACTTCAGATGTCTTGATGAAAGCCTTGCAGGAAGGTACTTGCAGCCTCTGCTACAGACCTGTTAAACTGTGCTGTGCTCTGCGTTTCCATCCCTGGATCTTGGTGATGTCTGTGATACCCAAGGCTGTGTGCTCTGCGTTCAGCTGCAAGTCGCAAGAAGTGGTGTTGATAATTTAATTCTAGGTTATTTCAGAGGTGGAACCCTATGTCTGTATAAATAATTCAACCTACCGTGGTACTGAAGGATCCAGTGTTATGCTAGC
This sequence comes from Aptenodytes forsteri, assembly GCF_000699145.1. Classification (NCBI taxonomy): domain Eukaryota; kingdom Metazoa; phylum Chordata; class Aves; order Sphenisciformes; family Spheniscidae; genus Aptenodytes; species Aptenodytes forsteri. The sequence continues at coordinate 4,385,710 of NW_008795259.1, read as the reverse complement.
ATTGCATTATACTTTGAAATACAAAGGAAAGATTTGATTACTTTATGTGAAAGTAGTTTGTTCTGCTTGGAGTATTAACCTGCTGTGACTAAGTTTTGATCTTAGTCTTTGGTCTGCCTGCTTAAGACTGCCTCTAATTTGAGGGAATGTATTCCCTCTGAGCTAGAAGTGGATAGGCACACTTTAATTATGCTGGACTGAAATGTTTCTGGGGAAGTAATGTTCTTGTGTTAGCTAATATTGCTGGTGAGCATTGAAAAATTACTGGTCTTCAGTCTGAAGGATTGTATTTGTGCTACACTGTGTGGTTCTTAACTAGTTCATGGGGTTTGGGGATAAAAGCCTTTTTGTATTCTATTAAACAAAGCGAAGGTCCCCTTCCTTTTTTCCTTCCATTACTCGCTTTTCAGGTTGTGCTTTTCATGAGTATGGAGGCTAGTATCCTTCAGAGACCCCACCAATTTGTACCGTTTTGGAATCCTGTAATGCTTAAAACTGTTCTCATTTGCTTAACAGCAACTGGGAAGGTTAAAATAGGTTTTTTTGCACTTACATTCAGTTTGTTGAAATGAAATGATCATTCAAAGACTACTAGTCACATACAAGCCCCCTACTTCAAGCAACTGGGCGTATTTTTGGTTGCGAGTTGCAGTAAATATTGAAAATGTAGTTATCTCACATAGACTTTTCTGTAGTAGAGATCATGTTTGTGCATCTGTAGTTCATGGATCAGTAAAAACTTGGTTGTGGTTCTAGAATTTGGTAATTCTGAAGGATTCTTGAACTGTTTTCTACCCTTCAGCAGATCCTGTCTTTGGGAGGCATAACTGAATTAAAGCACCTTGGATCATTTTCTTTCCCAAAACAGGAAATATGTGGCTGGGCTTATAGCCTTTCTCTTACTAAAGCCCTGCAAAGAGGTTCCATGGGTCTGAAATTTTAAGAACAGTTCGGGATAGTTATGTAAAAGAAATGTTCATTTTAAATACATTCTAAACTTTCTCCTTAATTCTGTGTTGTCTTTTTCTTGTAAATTATGCAATGTATGGAAAGTATTGTAAATGAAACTGAATAGTTCATACCATAACATTTTTCCCTATAATTCACTATAAAGTATTACACAACTCTTTCTGTGAACACAAAATATGACACTCTGAAGCTTGAAGAATTAGAACAACTCTAAGAATAAGGCATTCCGGTTCAGCATCTAGCATACTTACACTTCTCTCTATTCCCCCTCCCCTTTTGGTGGGTGTGTGATAAACTAGGCCCTTAACAAGCTTATTTTTACTGGCATAAGAAATGTAGCATGCAATGGCATATATAGCAGTAGAGCTATATAAGTTCTAGCTGGTTTATTTTAGTAAAGTATTCCCAATTCATGGGTATTGGCAATTCGCTCATAAGAGTTAAAAAGAAGGTTCTTATCTTAAGACATTATGATGGAAACCTTCCCAAAATGTTGCAATATTCCTGTATAGGCTTGAACTCCAAATAGAGAAAAGAGGTGGGAGGATTGCTTTAGACAGCAAGCTTGATTTTTTTTTTTTAGCCCAGTTATTGTGTGTCTGGTGATATCAAGAGGAAATAATTTTATAAAGGAGAAGGCCAGAGAAAGAAGCGATGAGATGCAATAGAAGGTCTTGCCAGCTGTTCTACAATGTACTCGATGATTGCTGACAGGGAAGCTGAAGGTTTCTTTCTGAGCCTTTCAGTTGATTTAGTACTGCTCCCTGACTCAGTTACCCCATAGGTCTGTCTTTGTTTTCATGGTCTATCTATAAAAAAATTATTATTGTCAGTAAAATCATCCATTAAAATGGTGAATTAATTAAAAATGGTCCCACCAAACACTGTCAAGGGTCAGTTAGCTGAATAATCCTTGAATGAGCCACAGGCAGCGGGTCTAGAGGGTTGTGGTAAGGTTTATATTACCTTAATAGCCTCTTCATTTTTCAGTCAAGCTTTTCTTCTGGATTTCAGCAAGTCTGTTCAACTGAAAATGTGTTGGTGTAGAGGCTGTTAAGGTTTATATTACCTTAATAGCCTCTTCATTTTTCAGTCAAGCTTTTCTTCTGGATTTCAGCAAGTCTGTTCAACTGAAAATGTGTTGGTGCAGCCACCATACTGTTTCCAGCAATCTTAACATCAGTTTGTTCATTCCTGTTCTGTAAAAACATTTGAATGTGCCGCTTGTTAGTATTTCTGCAATTAAAAAAAACTTCCCTTCTTTCCCCCTTCTAACAACAGGGTAAGTTTGCCTAAGAATTTCTGCTGGGACATGTGCTTATATACATGTTTCAGTCAGTTTTCATTCCTGATACCTGTTTTCAGGACTGTTTGCATATGTTGCTATAGTTTGAGGGTGTTTTATAAGCAATGTTATGCATAATCATTCATCTTCTGCTTATGGCAAAAAAAGGCTTAAACCCAAATTTAAGTTGCTTGGTGAGATCAAACACAAATCATGCCAGAGGCAAAAGTCGAGGCCCCATAGGACTGTTCTTTGCATGTTTTAAGCTAGGAAGGATGGTGCAACTAAATCTTTACCTCTTGTTACAACAACAACTTTAGAGCTTTAGTTCTTTTCAGGAGAATGACACAAAAATTGTCGAAACGACTTTGCAATTTGCACTTTACTCTTGCTGATGCCATGCAGTTAATTTGTCTTACTCAGCCTTGCTATGCATTAAAAAGGGAAGAAAGAGGATTCCTTCTAGTACCTTGCACTACTAGTCTAGCCAGTTGCATTGTAGGATGCATTTTTATTAGGATTTTCCTCAAGCTGTAAATAAACATAGGCAAAGTGAAGAACTATCTTACAAAGATGATGTTAACTTCTAAGACTTTAGGAAAGCATAAATACTCGGAGATGGAGAGGATTGTAAAATAGGGTTCATAGGATACTGGTGTTCTGTTTGTTTTTCCTGTGGACATCTGGGACTGCCAGTCCCTCTGCTGCTTCGTTCCTGACCACCTTCCACAATACATCATTAGGACTGTTGAGTTTCAACATGGTGAATTTCTCCCCATTTGATGTGAAAAGTTTAAATGCTCACTTCATTTATATTTACAAATTACTAGCTTTCATGAATGGGGGAAGGAAGCAGCATGATGTTATGCAATCGTTGGGATTCTGCATCAATGAAGCATAAAACAACTAAGCTGTCGATGGTATAGGGTGATCCAGTGAGGAATATATCCACTTGTTTCTGTGTGTCCTTGCATGAAAACTGAATTGCCATAGATCAGAAATGCGTTTGACGCCATGCATGAAATGTTTGTGCACAAATGATTCCTGATGCTGTTCAAGAGCTAGGGCTGTGCCTAGCTACTGCTTTTATGTAAACGAACTACTAAGAAAACTGTTCTTATGCAAGGTAACATGAAATGCTTTTTACTGACTAGATACGAGCTTCTTGCATGTACCATATGTATGTAAGCATGGGTACATGGAGAAAAATATAGCTTGGCATCCTCATAGCATGAATTGCATTAAGAATGGGTAAATAGATATCTGGCACCAATGTCTTTGGGGAAATACCTTCATTTTAAGGAAAGTAGGAGAACAAAATAAAAATGTGACAAGAGTTGTGGGAAAACATAGCATTCACTGTCTGAATAGATCTGCACAACAACTTTCACTGCAACTGGCAATTTTACCTTTCCTGCATGTCAGCAGGAGAGTAACAAGCTCAACCTTTGCTGGTGCCATCCCAGTAATTTTGGAGAAATTCTAATGTTACACTTCAGCAGGATGAGCACCCCTCCTTGCCTGCCTGTCTTTATAGTTCACCCCCTCCCTGGGACCCCTGCTGTTTACCTTCTGATGCAAACTTTAGTCACTTGATTGCTAAATTAGTTTGCCAGGTTGAGATTGCCCTACAGAAGTACATGAGAATACCTGGAAACGCTTTCTTTCAAGTTTGAACATCCCTTCATGTAAACTACTGTCTCAAGTAAAATAGAAATACCTGGAAAAAAATGGAATATTCTCCCTGTGGATCTAGAACTGCTGTCACCTTTAGAAACAAGCAAACTTTCTAAAAGATCTAGAAAAGTTTGTATTCCCATCACAGGTCATCCAGATACGCACAGAGTGCTTGAATTGCAACACGTGGCCGACTGCTGCGTAGGCATCCAGCTGAAGGGAGCAGCTTTGCACTAGCTAGCACCCTTCTAGCCTGTCAGTTTGCCAAGTTGTTCTTAGAGAAACAAAGCAATATTGACAAACAAGACGTGCAAATGTGAAGCCACAGTTTTTATTTGGAATTCTGCCATGGGAGCAGCACGCGTGTGGCTGGAGGACTGCCTGCGTCTGTGCATGGCCTGTACACAGCAGATGGCATAGATGACTGCAGTACTAATCACACCTCTGAATGAATGAGATGTAGCGCTGTGAGTCAGGCAGCACGACTGGCCTCCGAGAGGGAGGGAAGGGGCGTAGCTGTGATGCCTTAGATCCTGAAGGTGGAGTTTCACCGTCATCTCAAAGCAGTTTGTAGACTTCTTTCTGGGTTGCAATAAATCAAATAACTTCCTCCAAAATGCCTGCTGGTGCGATGTCATTTAAGCAGAGTTTTCTGTGAGGATAGAGTAGTTAAGCTAGCTGTCTGGTTGTATACACCTACTGGTTGTCAGCATGTTCACTGGTACAAAAACACTCACAATACTCTTGAGACATTGTTCAGTGTATTTCCAGATGCCCTAAATAAATGTGATCAGCCCCTAAAGAGTAAGGATGCTCATCTAAAGGGTACCATGTAGTATAGTTTCAACAGGGCACAGGTCATAATCAGGTGCCTAAATAAGTCCTCTATGATGCCTCTTCAAGCTTTCTAAATAATGGGTAACCCTCAAGGGGAAGGATGGGGGGAAAACGGATGATGCCGCTTCTCTTGGAATGAGGCAGAGGGAGAAGACGGATGGTTTGATGCTGAGTAGCTTAGTTGATGTGGTGATGAAGAACTACTTAAGGGCTGCTCAAATTAGTTTTCCATGTGTGATGTAGTTCAGTATGGAAACTTCCTTTTTCTGTCTACTTCGAGCATATTGTAGTGATTCAATGCGTAAGCATTTAAGAAGATTCATAAGGTATAAGGTGCAATTTCTTGACTTCCATCTGTTGTCCTTATTTGTTGGAGGTGTTGGCTCAGCCCAGGCAAAAGCCAGATGGCAGGTGAACCTGCAAATATGAAGCATGAAGACTATTCCAAATAGTCAGCTGCATGGTGGTGTTAATCTGTAATTCTTAATAGCATTAAAAGGAGGACCCGTGTACTTCATTTTAGGCACTGCTTATGTATACACATACCTGAATGTTCTCCTAGGGGGCTTAGTGTATTGTTCAAAAAAAAGGGCAGTTTTGAGTCCCCATGTTTCTGAAAATGAAGCCCTCCTGCGCTTTGCTGTTATGTTTACATTTGATGTTTAACAAAACCAAGAGTTGCCTTCCTGTGCCCGCTATGGAAATTTTTAAGCGTTTCTTAAAAAAGATAGGATGTTGCCATTTTTGAGTGCCAGTGATGTTTGTAAGAAAAGCCAGATATTATTTTCTTCACATTTGCCTTTTTGCAAAAACTGCCATGTTTGTTCAGCTAGTGTACCCTCATGTTCCTCGGCGATTAAATTGAAGAATTTGAATTTTTAAAAAGTAACATTGTGATACTGTGTTGTTTGGCTTTGGTAGGCTGTTATTAATGTAACCAGGAATAAATGTAAGAGAACAGTTTGCAAAGTAAGTGAGACAGGGAGGTTTCCGTAGTATTTCCTGTAGTTCCGAGGGTGCAAAGCGATTCAAACGAACTGCAAAGAAACTTTGAGATTAGAGGAAATTACTATGAATACAGACAAAAATGACTAAAATGTGTCCTATGTACTCAATCTCTCCACAGCTTGTAAAGTCAGTTAAACTTAACTAGTTTCAGGTTTTGTGGAACAGCAAATGAAAGAAGTTAAAGTAAGAAATGTTTGTGACAAGCTCTTTAAAGTAATTTGTTTTGATGCTGCTTAAAGGCTTCTTTGTGAAAGTTTTAAATAGTTCTTCTGTTTTCAGAGATCTATGCAAAACTGCATGATTCATTGGAACAAAACTGATGTGGAAATATTTAAACTATACAGTTGCTTTACCTTGATATAGGTCTGTACTAATCTTAATTAGGAAGCTGTTCATGAAAGCTAGCTAGCTGAACAAATTCTTTTGAAAACTGCACTTGAAGATGATACAAGGGGTTATTGCTAACTCAAACTGCAGGTGGTTTTTAATACTGTATGAATTGAAGGAATGGGTATTTTGCTGGTGGTTTTGTAGCAGTTGTCTATTCCAAATCCTGTTCCCGGCAGATAGGATAAGCAAATGCGATTGCTTGCCTTCCCTTTCTAGTTCCCCTTAGACAAGAACCTTGGCAATTAATGAAACTGGGTGGGTTTTTTCCCCCTTTCAAAGCTGACAAGGGAAAGCTGTGAAGTTGGGTACACAAGGCATTGTACGGTATCTGTAAATATAAGGATGACCTTCTGCAACCTTCTCTGAAAAAACACTGCATCCTTTTGCTATCGCCTAGATAATCCTTATCCTGCTTGGCTTCTCGCCACCAGGAAGCTCAGTCCATGTGGCATCGGAGCGCTTGATTAGCAAGAGCAGCCATGTGGAACAGAGGTATCGGGTCTAATGTCCAATTTCAATCAATCTATGCTTAAATGTTTTGAACGAGAGTGCGTTTATTGTATAGTTAAGCACCTTCGCTAACAGTTGTTTTTGCCTACGGAGGAAGGTAGGCACCGTCTGAATTAATAGTTCTGTTAATTCAATCAGGTTTTACCACAGAGTCCATGTATTTAATTTATTTACAATTATACTATAGAACATATATTGTGTATTTAAAAAAAAAAATCCTAGACTGTAAAAAACCAAACAAACAACTTTTGAAGCATATTTACTCTTACTTAAAAATACCCAACAAAATATGAAGCTGCTTCTGGGCATAACAAAAATGTGTTGCAAAACATGGAATTCTGGCAAGTGTTATCTTTGGAAAAACTGGTTAAAAGCATTGTATTCAAATCTTTGTAGAATGTGTCTTTGACATTGCTAATTGTTTCTCTAAATTTTTCTTTTGTGAGGACAATGTTCTGGAAGGCATAGGAAGAACTTGTCGTTTTAAGATTTCTATCATTTTTGTTTTTTCAATGAAGTGAAGTGTAGCTTTATGTATTTAGGACTCAAAATACATAACATACCCCTGTTACGGGGAAAAAGAGCATGTGTGTAGAGTGAACGTTAGGGATCAACTCTTAAGAGCTCTCCTGTTACATTTCTCTCCTCTTACTGTTTCTTTCTTTCTGCTGAAGAAAAGATGAGACAAATAGCCAAGTAGAGAGTCATTTAAAATGTAACATTTTGGTCCAAATATTGATATCTCACGAGTTTAGCTTTGGGATTTCTGTGGGGGTTTTCTTGTTTGTTTGTTTTGAAATTTCAATTGGATATTTCCTTTTCTATTCCATTGCAAAAGTATCAGGAAGTTTATTGCTGTGATAGGGTTTTTTAATTATTATTCTTATTGTATCCCTTCCTGCTGTAAAGAGAAATCTGAGCTACCCAGAGCTCTGGGATGATGATGATCACACTTAGGCTTGCTGGTCTCTTGGCCACTCTGAATGTTCACAACTATGTGGAAAATGTTGGGGGCCACCTTTTAAAGACCTCTGTTATTGAAAATTGGGATGCATGAGAACCTTGAAATGAAAAGGTGGGAACTGCATAAACAAGCAGAGTTCCTGAAAAATCTATTTGTGCTTCAGTAGATGCCAGACCAGTAAAAACTGGGCTTCCACCATGCTGACTGGGAGAGGCAATACCAAAGAGAGTAATGATATTGCAACACAAGCTGTCTTGTCCGAGAACTTCAAATATCTGGGAAACGGAGTGGTTGCTCCCATGACTTGCAGACCATATCATTGCAGGTTCAGTGCTTTTCTTCCACCCAAGCAAATATTGCAAGACTGAGAGCTGTTAAAGTTCTGACATACCAATCAAGTGTTCCTTACTGCATTTTCAAATTTCTAACCATGCAAACATTTAAGAAAATAAAAGTTGTCTTACTGTGCCTTGCTTCTGTACTCCAGTTGGAACATGCTTTTTTTCCTGGGTTTGTGTTTCTCTAAATGGTATTTCAGATTAAATTGCTATGTCCATATGTAAAGCTGAGTACAGAAGAATGAACTAAAAACCTTTTTCCCTGTCTACATTCATTTACCTCTCCTTCGTTAGGCTTTGGTCTCATGCAAACAAGATAGCAGGTGCAATGTTTATTTTGGTTTCTCTCAAATAACTGACTTTGCACCTTGTTAGGAAACAATGTCTTGGGCTAAACTTAAACTAGGGCAGCGAGCACAGTGGTAGAAAGCCTGCTGAGCATTAGTGTGAGGCTGGTGCTACAACGGTGACAGCAGCTTTAACCTCAGCTGCTGTAGTAGGCTGCTGCAGCAAAAAAAAGTAGCTCTGTCTGGGTGTGAGGTGGGTCCATTATTTCTGGTAGGAAGTGTGTTGAGCTGTGGTCATAAGTTCAGGTGGCCTCCACAGTTACAGTAATAGCCATGTTACTGCTTTTGTTTTGGTTTTCCTCTGTAGGATGTTAAAGGTAAAGGTGGCATGCTAAGATTTCATATTTTCCTCCTGGTGTCACATCACAAAATTACTTATCTGTCTTAAACATAACAGACACTGTATTTCTTCCAAAACCATTTCTGGGCTTTATGGTTTGTTACTGTGACAACTCTGAACTTTCAAATTTTGAGGTCAAAATCAACTCTTTTGAGAGTGTGTCCTGCAGCTTAGTCCTGGGTTTCCTGGTTTCTTTGCTCTGTGCAGCTAGGTTCTGCGTGTTTGGGTTCCGCTGGGTAGTGTTTGGGGTTAGTTTGCATTTGTTGTGGATTGAGGGGTTTCCCCCGAGTCGGCTGCAGCAGTGTTAGTCACCTAATGAGGCTGATGGCTTAGTCTGAGTACTCAAGGGTGGGCATGTCCAAAATGCTCATAGCTGCTGCTGATTGGAGCTGCTGTTACTATTTTGGAAAGGTGAAAGACCATCTGATACCAGTAGCTTTTTGAAAGCAGGAGGAAATAGGGATGGGCAAAACAATCATCTTGTGGGTTTTAAAACTGTTATGGATTTCCCATTACAAACACTATAAGTAGAGGTTTTAATTTTCTTGTGGACTGTTGTCCATGTGATTTGCATTTCCATGTTTATAGACACATTCCTCCGATCCCTGTGGTTTCACTAGTGAGACAGGAAAATATAGCTAGGTTTCTCTCAAATTCAGAGTTCATAACTGGTTTGTGTTATTAGTATACTGCAGACATTCATATTTGAAGAAAAAAAGTAATGTATTATGGCTTATAACATGCATTCAGAAAAAGCATGTTCTTTAAAATCTTCAAAAGGCTCTCTTCTGATACTTTTCCTCTTTATGAAAATAGTTCTTTGGACACATCCGAACACTAGTAGTTATTTCGAGTGTCTGAATGTTTGAGCGCACAGCCTGAGAGTTTAGGGGCATGATTTTTAATTTTTTCTAAAAAGCTATCAAGCACCTGACTGTCATCACTGGGAAATTTGTGGTAAGTGTATTTGGAAATAACACATTAAGTGTCACAGGCTCCTGCAATCAGGAAAAAACTTAGTATACTCGGTTTGATGGTGTAACTTGTTTTTCCCAAGCTGAGATGTTGGGGGGGTTTTTTGTGATAGATGCAAGCTGTTTGATTATTGTAGAATATCACATGTGTTTTAGACTGAAGATTTGATATTTTTAAATATCAACACTTTAAAAAAATCAGCAGCATTGCACTGATATACCTTACTGTTGGCTTAAATTAAGCCAAAACTCATAACTGGTTGCCTCTCCTAATGGTAAGGAGCGAATTTGAATTACAGAAGTTTATTCTGTTCATGTTGGCATAAGAGTGGTGCAGAGGTTTGTTCTTTAGATGAAGTGTCTGTGCTGAGGTTCACAGTAGAATAGCTATAAATATTGATGATGTGAATAATGTTGTTTTGGATAAAGACAACTGGAGGGAGGAAGGAAGAAAACCTTGTTGCTGTTGTCCGTAACTGCAGTCTCAGCTCTTAATATAACTTAATAGTTTACCAGTGGAATGGTGTGTGAGGTCAGAAGGAGCTCAGACTAGGAAATAACAGGGTGATTCACTTTTCCAAAGCAACTTTCTTTTCTTTTACTTTTGAACAACTCTTAATTGAAAAAGAGCAGAGTAAAGTAATTAGAAAGTTTTTGTTGTTGCTAATGATAACTTTTCCTCCTGCTTAATTTTTTTGTTGTACTGTAGCTAATGCATTACAAAACCCCTTCAATTAAGTGGGGAATGTTTTAAAACAAAGAGATTTTTTTTTAACATTTATTCCCTTTTGACTTTCTTTTGACCGCAGGAACAAAAGGACACTTGTTTTCCTATTCTTACTTGGCCAGAATACAAATCAAAATAGCAAAATAACTACTGCATTTGGAAGGTGGCAGCTTTAATAAATCAGTTAAATACTTCAGAGTTCATAATTCTTCCTTTTTTCAGTATGGAGAATTTTTTATGAACACTTTAATGCTTTACCTCGAATATTGCCTTGAAGACTTGAGACAAAGTGCAGCACTGTTCTGTTTATAGTAGCTGCAAAAAATTACTGGTTTCCTCTGTAAATCACTGGAAATGATTAGAAGTATGCATTTTTCAGCAAAAATAACATTGCATTGTATTATTTTCTTGGATTTTTTTTTTGAAGGAAGGCTGTTTTGGAGTGCTACAAACAAATGAATAGTTGTTGTTATGGACTGTTATTAAAATCATTTAGATGTTGCTTTAGAATGGTGTGTGTTCCCTGCTCCAAAGGATCTGTCATCATACTCCATCTTAGTAAGTCGCTGAAATAGCATTAGCTTATAGCTATGCAAAAGTTTAAAATTTGATGAAGTAACAATTTATTGTGCAAGGCGACTAGTGGCACTGGTTCTGCATATTTTAATGGAAGTATAGATTATTCATTCAAACAAGGCTAAATGGAAATGGTGACAGTGCACTGTCGGTGATGTTACTGCAGAAAGATCCCTTTAAGAAATAAAACCCATGTTCTATGGCTGAATGTGCCTCTTCTCTCCATGCACGGTCCCCCAAACAGTTTAACTGAACCTATCAAAATTTAACTTCAGTAGAGCACAGCTATAGCTTGTAGTTCAAATGGAATTTAGAACCGCTATGAATGACCTTGGTAATTGACACCATCTATAGTTTGAACTTCCATGAACTCACCTTTGTAGTCTTATTCCTAAGGGTATGGCACCAGCCTTACTCAATTTTGAATTTTATAAGTATAACCAACTTTGATCTTTCATGTGATACGTGGAAAACGATGGCACTTTTTTCCAAAGGAATAATGAAGTCTGAAAACTTGGTATTTGTGACACATAGAAGTACAGAGCAGAACTATAAGCATGTAGCAAATAGATATTTCATCATACGCGCCCATTGTAGAAATATCAAAAAACCAACACCTCCCTCAAACAGTGCATCTGACAGTGGGTGCGTTGTATTTTTTGTTCTCAGGCTTTATTGCTAATCCATTTGCAAATGGGCAGGCACGAGGAGTATGGGGGATGGTACAGTAGTCAGGCTCTCTTCCCTGCTGTGTTATCCGATGAAGGGGTGCTTTTCGAGTGACCGTGTGTCTTGTGGCTGGGAGTCAGGTTTGGGAGTCTGATATTAGCAGCTCCGTTGTTTCAGAAAGCAGAGAGCTGGGCTGTTGGTGGACGGTTTCTTTAGGGATCCTGCAGCAGGATTTCTCACAATCCTTTGCATGGCTTTGGGATTTCCTAACATTGCATGTTTGTAGGGAATGTCATTTTTACCACGATACTGTGGGAGTTTTTCTTCTCAAGTGTTTATACTATCCCCCTGCAATGGGAGCTCTTTCTCCTCCCTGTTACAGTCATAATACACTTGCATCACTTGTGTTAGGTTTTTAATTCCTTTTCTCTCCTGAAAAAGCACTCCATATACTTCTGGAGTTCTAGGAATAGTAGTAAAAAGAACCCTATTCCTCCTCCTCTTGGTCGCTTTTCCCTTGTTTCTTCATCTTGTACTTCATCTAGTACTTTCTTCCACTCTTTATTAGCAGAGAGGAGCTGGGGGAAAGAGGGAGTCCCCTTCTCTAGATTACTAACGCTCAGGTAGGATGTAATCTAGTTCTTGAATCCAGGAGCTCTGCAGAAGGATGTTGGAACTGGCCGCATCAAAGGAAGAGGTTGAAGATGTCTTGCATTTGGGTTGCTTTTACAGCCTTCTCTGAATGTGTCAACATAAATCCAAAACGAGTCAATTGCAAAAGGAATTTCCCTGTGTAGAACAGTGCAAAATAAAGGAGATTCGGATTGTTAAACAGGCTATGTAATTCCACTTGTTTTCTGTATAAATAATCCTATTCTTTGGTCATGGATCAAGTCAAATAATACTTTTTTTTATCCTAGATGTTTGTGGCAAAGCACTGTCTAACTCTTACGTCTCAATTTCTTCACTCCGTTGGAAAAGGTTTTCTTTGATAGTGTGTCAAAGCTTATTGAAGTTCTTGACATTAACTACTATCTTAAATATAAAATATTGCATCCTAAAGTTGTCTCACTCTAGTTTATGTGACTGTTTTCTTTTGTCTGGGAATTCTACAGACATGTTGTAAGGCAGCTGCAGTTGGAAACCTGCTGCTGTGTCTTGGAAGCCAGCTGAAGTATCATTCTTTGCATGTGCTTTCAAACTACTATTTGGCTGAAGCAGCATAGTGATTCTTCAAGTCTGATATGTCAGAGTGTGCTGATGAGGAACTGTTTAACTGAGGTGGTTTATTTAGTCAGTCTTGTTTAAACTGTTTTGACCATTCAAGCTGGTCTGACATATCTGTGCAGAGCCAGGTCTCATTGCAATCCTACTTAAAGGCAGTTTGGAGGCTATTTTCTTTTAGGACTCATGTTTTGGCCACAAAGGGACCTAATTCTGTCTTCTGAGGTTTTGTTGATTTGTTATAAACTGAATAGCAATAGCTGGGTACTTTACATTAGCAAGAGTAAGCTCTCAAATGTGACAACACTTCTAAACTAGAATAGCATATTGCCCAGTGGAGGGAACACAGTAACCAAGCACTCCAATCTGTATAGACTGTGTTTTTTCACCTTGCTTTTGTGGTTGACTTTGGGGAGTAGGGTACCTATAGCTACCTCAGTGATCAGACTGGGCTCTGGGCATACTATGCCTTGCTGGTTGTATGTGCTCACTGCTACCTCAGCTGCTATTGTTTTTTTCAGTATTAAGGAGGACATGATTTAGACCGATAGTCTTGGGGTAAAACACTCAGTGAAATTGGATAAAGGTGACTATAAGCATTTCTTACAAAAGGGAAGACCCTGCCCCCCAGTTCCCAACTTCATGGATCAGACCAAGTCATACACTTCATGCTGGTCCATTCCTACTCAGATGCAAACCAGGAATGGATATGGCTGGCAGCATGTGGCTCAAATAAAGTAAAATCTGCTAACCCTAACAAAAATTGAGATTTGTTGCTAAGCACCTATTTCCTCTAATATTCCTTTCCCAGTGTAACGATTCCTGAATCTTGAAAGCTCTGTTTGTAGTATAAATTGAAGTCAATAGCTTTGATAATAGAATTTATTTCCATAATCCAGTCTTCTATGGATAAAGGTTTAAATCACTTAATAGAGCTTACTTAATATTATTTACTCCTTGACCTCATTAGGAAAAGATGGAAACTGCACTATCCTTACAAGCTGCAAACTCTTCGACACTGTGATTGCTGTTCTGATTGCTGTTTGCATTGACAGCTGCTGTACTGAAAAGAAAAGGAAGGGAAACGTGAAACCTGGGGGCCGTGTGTGATACAGTATCGCCGTGCAGTACAGCATGAATCCACATTGTGTGCGATTACCAGACAGTAAATCAGCTGTGCTGTGCTAGAGCCAGAAACCAGTAGCTTTCACGCTTGCTGCCTGTTTCCCACTCATTGTAAAGCCCTGCCCTATCACTTGATAGACCTGGAAAGGAAGCGCAGGGGAAGCGAGTGCCACTGCTGGTTCAAAATGTTCCAGGGCAACTGGAAAGTTTGAGCAATGGCCTGGGTGAGAAGAACAAGACCTTATTGACAGGGTTCAATCCTAGTCAAGTCTGTTTCCCATCAACTTCCTACGTAATCACAGCCTTTCTTTTTTCATCTCCTTTGCACTCACTGGGTCTCCAACTTTCACCTCCTTTATATTTTATATATTTATTTTAGTGGACTGAGCAACCAAGGAGAATTGGGAAGTTTTCTTCCCTCTGATCCACCTCTGCTAAATCCTGGAGTAATTACTAATGAAAAAGATGACAACTACATTAAAGGTAGTTGTCATCCCCGCCTTTTGCCCCCATGTTTCTCCAGTTTCCATTGCCTATTCTTTGGATTTCTCCTTCCGATAGTCTTATTTTTTTCATTTGATGTACAGAAATATATACTCTTCCAGTCGTGCCATGGCACATGTGGTCATAGACTGATGGCTGTTGGGTTATGGCACTGCAAAGTCATGTGAACACACACATACACATGTAGTGGGAGAAGTATGCAAGCTGAGACTTTCTTGGTTTCAAGCTCTTCTACACTGTGTAAGACTTTATGAAACACTTATACCAAAGTCACTCATTTTTTCTGATGCTGCAATTTTAAACATACACCAACATGCCCCCTGTACACTGCACCGTGCCATTTTGCATAGACTTAGGCATGATTTTGCCATCGGTGTAGTAAGCAGTCTCCACCGGCAGTCCTGCTGCTCTAGGACCTCCTAGTGCATCTCAAATTTCATACTTCAGTATGTTATTTTCCTTAGGCTGTCTATGAGATGAGAAAAGCTCATTTAACCTGAGGTGAGAGGTGTTGCTCTGGAGAAACATGCTTTCAGAAAGAGGACCAGAGAGATGTCTGTTTAGTTTTACATTTAAATGCCTCTGGCCATGATCACGGCAGAGCAGATCCACATAACGGAGTTAAACATGTAAGCATAGGGGGCATCTTGTGTTTTTGTGGTCTTTCTGTAGCAAGTCAATTGACTCTGGTGAAATACTCTCACGTATTAAAGGAACAACTGGTTCAAAAAGTCAGTGAAAAATTGCAGACTCTTTGGGCTGAATTGGTTAGTGTGCACTCTTCTGGAGGGGTAAACTTTGCTGGGTTTGTGATGGTGCATACACATTTGTAAGGATAATAAGACTTATTGTATTTGGTAATCCTGGCAATAGTGATGCCAGGAAAATCATCTTATTTCAGGAAAACATGCGCTAGCATGTATTTTGAAGTATTTGCTTTTTGGGAGTTTAATAGTTAAAGTTGACAAGGATTTAAAAGGAAGGAAAAAAAACCAAACCCAAAACCAACCCAAACTCTCAACCCTCAATAACATATAAAATGTGAAAATGGCTTGTATTCTGTAGTATAAATATAGGGTGTGCTAGGGATGTTTTTGAAAACTCAGTTGGTCAGGGAGGCAGAATTATTGTTGCCTTCGGAAGGCTTGTGGAAGGAGCGTGTGTGCAAGGGAGATGCAAGTGTGACAGTGCTACAGAGGCACGTCGGTTTGCAGAGTATGCCAAGGTTGCACCGATTTTTCTAGAATGTTTTTCCTTCCCTATCTCCAAAATAGTTCAAATTCAATAACTGTGGTTAGGATATTTTGGAAAGACGTCCCCAGGCACTTTATAATGTAACTTGGGAAGAGATTCAAGAGACAGGAGTTCTCAACCAGCATTTGTAAGCAAGTTATCTTAAAATATACTGCTGCTTAATGTAAAATAAACCAAAAAGCATCTATAGTATTTTTAGGTGAGTGTATAAATCTGGAGAAATCAAAGTATATGCTTGTTAGCCAGTCAACTCGCTGCAAATTTTTTTTTTCTTCCCTTTTTTGAGACCTTAACCAGTCCAAATCTCTCAGGCCCACTCACTATGTTTCTAATATTTTCCTATATCTTATTCTTCCCAGGATGGATCGTACTTGGCTGAGTTCCTGCTGGAAAAAGGCTACGAGGTGAGTGACTCGGTGACCGACTGCAGGCTGATGGAGTCGTTTGGATGCTGCAGCTCCCGCTTCCTCTGCTTCTGTCCTTCTCTGTGTATGTTTTCCACTCCAGCCCTAGATAACAAATCAAAACTCCAGAGAGGAATGTGCAACATGGCCTGTAATCATGCCAGCTTATTGTACTATTTATCATCTAACGTCCACTGGTGGATTCCCTCTTCTCCTCAGGGTATAGCTGCTTTGCATGTTTCCCGCCAACTCAGATAAGCAGCGACCTGTGTGAGCCAAAACTGTAAGGAATTAGGGAATAATTTATGATGCAATGTACCACATAAAGGAATAAGAATCTCTTGTTTGTTCTCTTCCCCCCTCTCTCTTTCCACACTAAAGGCCCTTTTATTTTGGCAGTTATACTTCAGCAAAGAAAACCTTGCATTTTGCTGTGTCTGTTTAAAAAGCAAAAAAACCACCCCCAAAACCCAAAAATATACTTTGATTGTGTTACTTTCCACCCCTTCTCTTGGATAATTATATTCTTGCTTAGCACATGATTTTCATTTACCTTTTCCTTAAAATAAAGGGAGTCTGATTCCTTACTTCTTGCTGCATAATTTTCCCTGGCAAAAATGTCTTTTTTTTGTGGCCCAGCCAAGCAACAATCACATTATTATGGTATGATTTGATGGTTTTGAACTGTTGTGGGCATATATGTGGGAATGTTTGCCTTCTCAGTCATGAAAGATGCTTCCAAAATGTATGATAATGGAAGGAAAGGGGTGGTCAGATTAATCTCCCCACAATGTAGTATTTTCTGGGTTTTTAGTAAAAGCTAATGCTCGTTCTAATATTGGATTTTATTACTTCTGTTGTAATACTGATTCATAGCTTAGTGAGAAGTCTCTTCTCAGCCAGTCTGTGCTTTCCGTGCTTTTGCACGCGGTTAACCTTGCCTTGCTTATTCCATTCTTTCTCCTGCTTTGTTGATTGATCTGCTTATTCGTGTTGGTTTTCCAGAGTTGTAAATTGATTATTTTTACTATTTCTCCATTCCATTTGGGGAAGAGAGATATCATTGTGGTTGCTTCTGCTGCTTTAAAGGCAAAAGCACATGCTCTTTCCTAGTCCACAATGAAATTGGGAACTGCTAACTGCAACTAAAATGAAATATAACCCTTTCCACAATAGAAAGGTTACAATAATTGGGTAGAAGGTTTTTTTTTCTTCTGTTCCTCTGTTCTCCATCTATTTGTTGGAATTCTTTCCAGTGTTCCCAGTTAGAGACCTCTGTTCCTGAATAACCGAACACAAGAGTACATGTGATAACTGATTGCATCCCTAACTAAGGTGGTTCATTTGACTTTTTTTTTAATTTCAGTCTATTTAAAGATCAAGCCCTATTGAGAAAAATCCACTGATCTTACATTCTTAACTAGATTAACCAGTTTGCACGCATTTTGGCTTGTCACAAAGTTTGCATTTCACCTGTCCCATGCAGACAAAGGTACCTTTCATCATTTTTTTTTTTTACGGTAATATTGCTGTCATGGATTAAGCATTTGGCAGGTTTTCTTTCTCTTGTATGTGCATACCAGAAAGAGGAGTGGGAGAAAAAAAAAAGAAAAAAAGCTGGGTTTGCATGTTTTCTTGTTATCGCTGGATACAACAGGCTCTCTGGATTTGTTTGTTTGCTGAAACTTTTTGAAGTCCTGGGGTGACTGCATTTAGCACATCTCACCCAACATTTGACCGATATCACAGTCATTCAGCTGACACAAAGGTCTTGCAAGCACAACCCTTCATCAAACTTTGAGCTGGCAGGATTTGACTTATTGGTCAATTGTTTGTGTGAACTTGAATTTCAGCATGACTTCATTCAGAGATAGATAATTGAGAGCTCAAGAAGTTTCTCATCAGGACTTTAAGCCAAATATTTAATTTTGCCAGAAGAGTTGTAGAGCACTTCAGTTAGCTTCCTTTAGAATAATTTGATGCTTTAAAACTGCAAAGTCTGATTTTTACTCAGCAAAGCAGATGTTAATTTGAGTACTCAATATTTCCAGCGTCTTTTGCAAAAGTGAAGTTGTTATGGAAATGTCTTTTTTTGAAAGTGTTTCTCTGTAAACCTTATGTCCCTATAAATTATCCACACATTCTATAAATAATTATTTTGATGGGGCTTTTAACTACAAAACTTTGAAAACTTATCTTTGTAAATTCATTACTTGATAGAAATTTCTTTTGGGGGGCCGTGTTTCTTAGTTCCCCATTGATCCTCAAAATGCAAATATTTTACTCAGTTGTGGGAAGTTTAACGTTTGAATTCTAGAACAAGGTATGTTGTGAGCCTGTTGTGTGGCTGGGCACCCAAGAGATTTTATGCAAGGAAATTGGCGTCATAAATTTGACTTGTAAGTTGTAAAGATAAAGCTATTCGGCTATTATTAGAGATCTTGCCACCAAAGTGTAATTCTTAAAGCAGCAAACTGGTCTCACTCTGCGGTTGTGCATACCTTTTTACTCAGTTAAGTTTCAGACTTAAGGTGAAATAAAAAGTGTTTTCTGTGTCAATAACCATAGCTTGTGTTATGTGTAAAAGAAAAATCCCCAAACAAAACCAAACCAAACCCCCAAACGCTGCCTGTTCCTGCTGGTATATTCTCTCAGGTACAAGTTAACATGAAGTGAGAGAGTAAAGTGATGGCCCAACCCAATCAAGTGTAGGGTGCATCAAAGTGTAAGGGATCACTTTCAGAAATAAAGGTCAGGGAGAAGTGGAGGACAGTCAGTCAGATGCTGAAGCTTGGTTTCACTTGTGCAGGCACAACTTCTGCAGCTGGTAACCTAAGCTAATGTGAATTTTGGCAGCAGGCATGGGGCTATCTTACATAAGGAGGAAACGGGATCACTGTTTGAACAATTTCTCTAATGTATTAGACACAAACAGGCTTTTCTTTAATGTTAGTCAGAACCAGTGGGTTTTTTCCACTGACTTATTTATCATGGCTGGTTAAAGGAAATTCCCAACCTGCGTTTCAGGCCTTAGGCTTGCCTGTGTGTCTTGTTACCCACCGGAGAACACTGACTCATGAGGTCCACAAAACAGGACTGACTGTTCTGGCTGTTCTTCCAACACCCCAGAAAGTGAATAACAGCTGTTTTCTAAAATATATTTGGGCCTTGCAGCTGCTGCCCCTTCTTTCCCCTTGTCTTTTTCTTCCCTTCTCTCCTCTCTGCCCCCTCTCTCCTTTCCCTAGCCCCATCTCCTGCTGCTGCTTTTTCCATGCCCATCATCTCTGGCTCCAGAAAGATTTCTCTGCAACCAGGGAGAAGTGGTTATCTTGGGATTCACATATTGCTGCTTCAACTCCGGTAATGTTGGCAAGTCTCACTCACTAGGAGATGGTGCTCTAGGGCAATTCAGTGTGTTTTCTGTACTGTGTATGATGCTTGGGCTGCTAGTGGTGTCAACAAGGGAGAAGGTGAAACTACTCAAGGGTACTAACATAAACATGACGGCATCAGAGCTCATCTCAAAGTATTTTGTTACAATTTGGATAACTGTCTGCTTTTAGGAATAGAGACAAGCTCTGATTACCTGATATAAGGGTTAGGCCCATGTATATGAAAAGAGTGATGATGACACTTTCCTTTTAATGTTTACCACTTTCCTTTTATATTTTTCCTTGTTCAATCCCCAGGTGCATGGCATCGTTCGTCGGTCTAGTTCTTTTAATACAGGCCGGATTGAACATCTCTATAAGAACCCACAGGCTCACATTGAAGGAAGTAAGACCTTGTTTTTATATTTAAGGCGTGTGTTTTTTTTTTTAGTCTGTGGTATGTGTTTGGTGGAGAAAGGTCCCGGGAGCAGGAAGGGAATCCCAGTTTCCTCTACCTAAATGTTATTAATGAGTAGTTATTTTTAAGCTGTGCTTGGCTTAGGATTGGTTATTTAAAACAAAAACCAAACAAACAGAAACACTTGATAGCTAAGCTTCCCTTTTCTCTGCTTGTGTTAGCTAGCTGCTGTATCTCAGAAAGAAAAATGACGATTTTTCTCTGATGAAAACGTGACACAAAGTATAGATACTCTTGTGTGTGTGAGTTACCAAGAGGGGAAAATATGAGGGAGGCCCAGGAAGGCAGTTTCTGTTGCATAGAAATGCTGACACAGTTCACAATTAGCTAGGCAGTAGCAATTAGAAAAAGGCTGGGCCTGCAAAAAGCTATGTGAGGTTAAAAACACTGAGATATCAGAACAGTAAAATGGGGTTTTTTTGAGGCAGTTATCTTAAGCACTCCGCTTCTGTTTCCTCATGAGCTGCTTAGTGCCTGATGGAGGTGAAGGTTTGGGGACAGCCTGTATGACAGCATGAGTAAGACATGATCAGTTCTTACTGATGACAGGAAGAATGAATCTTTGGACCTTCTGAATTTCTGCACCCAAGGAAACGATTACCTGTTTTTTCCTGAAGGAAAGGCATTGCTCTTGGAAATTTGCTGACAATTTACTGTATTCTTTGTTACTGATGATAATCTGGAAGGCTGAAATTATTACCTTTAGTGTACACTTTGCAAAAATTGTTTGAGTATTTTATCTTAAAGAAGGTTAACTGGTCACTTAATGAGAAGAAGCTCAAATGTTGGACGGCTCCAGTTCAGCAGAAGGATTGAACATTTTAACAAGCATATAGTTCTCTACACTATGCATATTTGTAGAGTTGTGCAGACTGACACTGTCCTAAATAGTCTGGTTTAAGGTATTGTTAACACTAAATATCTCTATGCCGTAAATAAATCTCATGTGTTTTGAAGTCTGCTTCCCACCATGCTTAAACAGAACCTAATTTTAACAAATTGTAATATATAATGCAACTTCTAGATTTCATTTGATCTTTGCTTGTAACTTTTAAAAAATATTTAACTTCTGACATGACTTCAGTGGTATTTGCTGTGAATAGTTGCTACTTACTGTACATCGCTCCTTAAAATATCTGATTGAGGGAGGGGTAAAATTGAATAAAATATCTTCATGAAGAATACTGAAGCCTGTGCTTCTGTTAAGGACAATGTAAGAACTATTTCCCATGACTTACATTCATGGCTCACAACGTAAAATGAAGCAAAAGAAACCAAACAGGAACCTGTGCATTGTGAGGACCATCTTGTGAATATGAAAAGTGATTTGAGAAGACAATGTAGATCATGATAAATATGTATAGGAACATTTAAGGAAAGGGATTGAAGAAAGGAAGAAGAAAGCAGACCTTAAATGTTTTTCCCCACTTCTTATCTCATTTTCCTTTAACTGAGGAATGCAGCCATATGAATGGGAGGAGGAGGAATTGGACTTGGAATCTCAGGAAAGGCTGCTCCATGGAAACTGTTTGGAAACAATGGGTTTCCAGGCAGTACTGGAGGAAGCAAAGAAGCAATAATGGTTGATGTGAGCAAACCCTAGTTTTGTCTTTGCCTTATGTGTTCTTCCCATGAGGAATTGATTACACATTGCAAGATGATGATCTTCATAGACAGTGAACCTCTTTATACAAAAAAGAAAAGTAGGGAGAGCAAGAAGGAAAACGATGTTTCCTGAAGTAAGCCCTCCAACTGTTGCTTGCTAAGGAGGTTTTTAGATTGGATAATATTACTAAAACCCAAAGGTTTTGACATTTGATCTGTGTTTATAAATCTTTGCACCAAATCCCATTTCTAGTAAGCCTTTCCACTTAGCCTATTACTCTTGAAAGACCTCTTTTTTTAATGAGTCAGAAAACGAACAGAGCCTCATGCCCTGCTCCCCTTCAAAAAAGCCATTTGGACAAGAAGCTTTGAAGACTTGATGGTAGACCAAGATGGGCATTCCCCTTTGAGAGCTTTAAATTAAAGGTAGTTGTGGGAGGGTATCTCTTGCTCGGCTCAGCCCAGCTGGCAGCCCGCCTTTCCCTGGGAAGCTCTGAGACTGCTCTCTGGCCTGGGGATGGTGGCAGAACTGGATGTAGGAAGAGGGAGCCTGGCTGTGGCACCTCTTTCCTGCTCAGCTGCTGCTTAGGCTGGAGAGGAACCTGTTGCTCTTTCAGGCTCTAAAGCTCCTACAGAGCTGCTGCTGCTCCCTGGGCCCCCTCTTGTAACAGTGTCCTCTGCTCCATCCTCTCTGAAAGGCTGGCTCAGCTGGCAGGGAGATTTTGTTTAACTCCCAGCCAAGGTAAGCAGAGGAAGAAGAGGGTCCCCTGTTGCCTAGGGGAAGCTTTCTTTTCTGGTGCAGAAAGGATAATGCATTTGGGTTCTTCCCTGCTCCCACCAGCCCACAGAGTTGTCCTGAAAAAGGTGGTAACTGCCATCAGAGAAATTGGTTAGGTGGTGCTTGCTCTTGGTCTCTATTTAGTGTTGCAAGAAAAATGCAGCAGTTGTTAAGGCGGTCTGGACACCAACAGTTTTGAGGACTGCAGGTTAACACCAATATCCAAATAGTTTTATCCTATAACCATTTGGGATCTCGTGCATGCTGTGGCCCACAGGCAGAACTGGTTTCGTGTATTGAATTTCATTTGGGAAGCAGGACAGTTGCATTCCATAGAGTGGAAATGTGGTGGTGTTCCAGCACAGCCTGTATAGAACTGGTGGCAGCAATAAAGGCAGCCCACACCATGGATAATTGATGTGTATGCACAAAAAGGGTCATAACCTGCTTGCCAGCCCTCATATAATCACAGTTATCTCTTCTTTTAAAAAGAAGTTGCGTTACCATTCCCTTACCTGTTAGCCACAGCTTCAACTTGGATCCTGAAGTATCTTCAGAGCTGTCCTTTTCAAGCAATGTGGATGTAAAAGCAGATTTCAAGAATATACTGTGACCTGCTGGGCTGTATCACTTTATCAACCTGAAGAGCCTCAAGTACCTGTTAAATAGGAATGTGCAAAGCTGAACACCTGAGAACTGCGTGATCTGTTACTTCCTTGCTGCCTTAAACTGTTAAAAAAAATTAAAAAACTCCCAAAACAGCTTAAATAAAAACAAAGTTCACATCTCTTTACAGCACTTTAAAAAATGTACTGTGGATTCATATGGTAGTCTCTTGTAATAAACCTTGTATTTCTTGGTTTCAGGATTAATAAAAAGAAAAAAAAAATCAAGTTGATTATATCTGTAGATGATACAGCCCCAAAAAAATGGTGATCATTGTCAAATGGGAAGACTGGTAAACTGTACTGGAATTTCTTCTTTTTCCTGGAGATAGGGCAATATAAACATAAATTTATTAAGGTCAAAAACATCAAATGAAAATCTACATAAATATGGCAAGTAAATGTAAACAGCTAATTTATCAATAGTTATAACAAGATTTTTCTTGAATAGATATGTGAATAACAGTATGGTGGTATGATTTTATTTTTTTTAAAAATAAGAGGAAAATGAGACCTGTTTTATCAGAATGAATTTCACTTCTGGAATAATTTCTTGACAGGTCAAGGTCCTGAAACCAAGAAAAAGTTGATAAGCCATCGCAACCTGCTCTTTTAATTTTGACAGGAGCTGGTCTCATGCTCTTACCTACTTTTTCACACACAAATTAGAAAGCAACTCAGTTGGGAAAGGATAAATAACAGCTGTGTGACTGATTTTATCTAACCACATTCGAGATTTTGGTGTGTAATATGAAGCATGTTTCATTGACAGTTACAATGTTCTCTGAAATTCCTTTCCAGTGTGTATCTATTTTTTAAATGGAAAAACAATAGTAATAAATGCAGTGGGTTGTACTGTAATGTTATCTAAATGTTCATCTTGTAGGTACCTTAGGCATTTTTGTTGTGTTGTAAAATTATTCACAGTGAGGAACTTAAACATGTGCAACATTTTGGGAAGGAGGAGAAAGCTATTGATGTATGCTTAAGAAGTTATTAAAAACCTTTGTGAGTGAAAGATTGGAAGCCTAAACTAAAATAATACTTTTTTATTTTGTGGCTGAAATTCTGTATATGACATTGGTCTAATTTATACAACCCGGGTTACTGAAGTGTGAACTATTAAACCAATAATATAAATGTTGCTGGGTAAATCAGATTATTGAAGAGAGAATCTGAAATGGTATTCATTACTCCTGCAGGGAAATAAATTTTGTGCTTAAAGCAGGGGAAAAAAATGAAGCAAAACCTTGTTCAGCTGGTGATCTCAACTTTTTCGAATAAATGTTCACTTGGATTTTAAACCTGGAATAGGATTTGGACCAATAATGCCGTATTGTTCTGGGACTAAAGTGTATTAATTCTGTGTTCTTATACTCTGAAGACATGAAGCTGCACTATGGTGATCTTACGGACAGCACCTGCCTGGTGAAGATCATTAATGAAGTCAAACCCACTGAGATATACAACCTGGGAGCTCAAAGCCATGTCAAGGTGAGTAGCTTCTAGCACTGAGAATTGTGAATGTGCGTTGGTGGTGGTATACTGCTTTGATTATTTTAGACTGCAGCATTTATAGCCATTTTAACAACTGCTAACTTTGACAGGTAAACACTGCCTTAAATCAAGATAGCTGTGTCTGCTGTGGCGCTGAATTACTGCATGAGTCTTGCTACTGAATGTATATTGAGATGTCAGAATAAGTGAGGTTAAATTGTCATTATCAACAAAATCCACACATTTTAAAAATCTGATTTTTCTACCGTATGAAACAACTTCTGCTGTAGAGTTTGCTGCTGATCGGTCCTAGTGGAGAAGTTATGCAGTGTTAGGCCAAACAGCGCTTAGAAACACATTATTCTGTTTGCATTAAAATCAACACATGTATCTGAGTGCATCACTTCTAGAAAGGCTTCGCCTATACCAGTTTTCATGCAGGTGGTATTCTTTGAAAGAGTGACCTACAAATAGAGAAAACAGCTTTGCTACTACTTGCAGTATTATAACATTTCTGGGTTTTTGGTTTGAAGAATCAAGTTATAGAAACTGAAACAAAAAACACCTGTTGAAGATAAGTAACTTGACCCTGGCAAGTACTGCTGCATCATAAAGAAAGCAAATGAATAGTAGAGAGGATAATTTTAATTTGTTTTACATATGTTAAGCTACATTGCTATATCATGGAAAAGCTCGATTTACAAACAACTGACCTCTATTTACTTGCAGAAACTTCATTCATACTTCATTTCATGATTACAGACTGAAACTGATGGCCAGGTAGCAAATTGTCATTGAAATAAATTGTGTGTCAGTCATATGTCCTGTCTTTATGGTGTGCAATGTGAAAGTATTCTTAAGTGGCAATATTCCCTGGCCTCTCTTGAGGTGAGAACTGAAGGAGCATTTAAGCCACGTGAAAATCAGTTTGGCTTTAGTTTCATAAATCAGCCTTCTTACAAAGAGCAATGTGTTGTTCCTATCACTCTGTAAGCCTCAAAACCCAGCAAGAGGAAATCATGTTGAAAGACTGCAGTTATTGACAAGGCAAGCAGCAGAATATAGAGATGAAATGAGAATAATTTTGCTTTTAAATTGCTTGCGTGATTGGATTATCCAGTTTGCTCTGTGCTAAACATGACTCTGGGTTTATTAGCTTAGGTACAGCAGTATAAGAACAAGGCTACATGAGTCCAAGGGCAGCTTTGGTCCAGAAGGCAATTTAACTGCTGCTTTGCAGAGTGAAACCTGAGCCAGCAAACCTTGCTGGGTATTTGCAGTCCACAGCTAGGTGTTCCAGCATTTCTTTTCTTGAACTAGTGCATTGGATAACAATCTCCATGGAAATTTCTTGTGTCCCTTAGGTGGTGTTAGCATGGTACTAATGTTGTAGTCCCAAACTATCTCCATGTGGCTGCTGCAGCTGCCAACAGCTTAAATCACAGCGCTGGGAGGGCATGAAGGGGCGGCGGTGGTGATGCTGCTATAGGTGCTTGCATGACGCTGCCGTGCGCTCTGGGAAAGTTTATTCCTCCAGTATCTCACTGCATGAACATTTTGAGCCAATGCAGATCTGGCACAGAGCCTTGGCTTTTGGACATCTAATGTGCCTTGGAGCACAATGAGGAGACATCAAAATGACTTTCTTAAAAGCTAGCCTGAATGCAGCAGGCCAATACTTAGGCAATGTTAGAAGTCCTATTGGAAGTCTTCAGGGACTTCTTCAGGGTGTGCTTATTTTGCTTCCTAGCATCTCCATTAATACTTCCGTTGTTGCAGTTGAGAGAATCTAGGCACCCCCAAGTCTGTTGACTGAGGTGGTTGGGGGACTTGACTATGGTATCAATGGGACTTAAATGCAGTCCAACAGTGCTTACCATTTTAAAATAATTCCCAATGTTAGGAGAGGGAGTAGAACTTGGCCACCGGTTAGGGGTGAATGTCTTCACCAGAGACCTGAACAGCTCTTACCATTAAACTTTGGTTATGTGAACATACTGGTTTTGCTGTGTGCATCATGTTTGGTGAAGGAGGGAAAAGAACTAATCTTAGCTTGCTTCACATTCTGGTGACTTTGAACCAGTGACATCTTCAGTATTTTTTGGTGGTGTTTATGTTGGCTTGTGTTTATGCAGAATAAAGTTTTCTATCGCTCTCACTTCCAGTTAGTTTGTGAGCCATGCTGAAATGAAGGAAAATAAAATAATAGGAAGTTGGTCTGGTTTCCTGTAGGAAACCAATGAAGATGAAATTGGTTCTTGGAATGAACCCACAGTAGTCTGGGAAATACTGTCAGAGAAGACGTTTTTCTGAATCATAAATAGTGAGGAATATGACTCATAAAGTAGGTCACTGAGAGGCTGATCTGATCTTGTACACGGGAGAAAGTGAGAGAAGACTGAAACTTGTTCCTTATTAAAAACAGTAAACTTAACAGAATGATATCATCAGCAGGAACAAATTATCCAGCGTGCATTCCTGTCTGTTTTGGTGAGAGATGGGGATTAGCTCTCGGCACTGTAGCTTCTCCATTGGATGTTCAGAAAACAGTAGCATATTCACTTCATCGTTACTAAGTAAACAGTTTAGCCTCATTTTCTCTATCCAGTCTTTATACGTCCTGCTGCTTTGGCTTTTGGTGCTTTGGGAGTCTGGTGTGCTGACCATGATTTGTTTTCATTTAATTAGGTTTCATGGGAGTGATTGTTTGCAGTATATTGATTCTAAATAATAATCTATTACTGTGTATAGGTAGCATGCAGATGGCTTAATCTAAATTCTGTTATCTATAACTCTATATTCATATACCCTCTCTGAATGTCTTGAAAATCAATTATACAAATGCTAGGTTGGCTAAAATGATATAAATGTCTCTTCTTGCACAGTGTTTAAGTAAATGCGCACACATAGATAGTTACAAGTTCATATCTTATTTTTTTCTGAAGGACAAGCGATCTCATCAGTATTTGACTGTGCTGTAAGGTTTTTTGTCTTGAGTTGTATTGAACTGGTGAAGCTGGTAAATATTTTTTTTATAAACTTCTGAAGTAAAAAGGCAGTGTAACTGTAGTAAAAGATCTCTTGCTTTCAGCACTCGAAACATGTTGTACTGAGCAGTTAAATGTAGGCCTGAAGAAATGGCTCTGGTTTTATCGCTATTGCTATCCTAGTAGTCATGTATTAAATAGCCTAGTCCCATTTGGCTGTAGTGCAGATAGCCACAATTGTTCAGATTACTTCTTTAAATTGTACTGGGTAGTAGAAGGTTATTTTGCCTACTTACTGTTGGCATTTGTTGCCAGAAATCTTATAGCGAATGTGTTTTATGAGATACAAAAATAATAGGTTTACTTTTCTGTGACAGCTGTTCCTTACATATGCAGCATGGATGTATTACTGAAGACTAAAACCTTACTTGCGTGTAACTACATTTAAAAACCCAGTAAATGTTCAGTTTGTTTTTTTTCACCTTGCAAGATGCATACAGTTTTTTTTTCTTCTTTAGTTTAGGGGATATTTAAGTTCTAATTTAGTTTTAAGTCCTTGCAGACATATGGGTGCTTGGAGTCATGCAGAAATTAATTTTAAGAAGGAAACCCTACCACTGCTAGCTGAAAGGTGAAATGTAAAAATCAAGGGGCTTTTAGCATATAATGCCTCACTCGAGTAAGGATCTCTTTACACTTGTCTATTGAATTCAGCTTTATATCTAGCTCCTCCATTTTTCCTTCTATATTTTTGTGCTCTCCAAAGAGAAAGCCCCTCAGTCTTGGGAAACCTTTAGTCTCCTCTTTCCCCATGCTGGCAAAATTAAAGAACTTACTCATTTCTGATTATTTTGTGGTTTTATCTGCATCAAATACTGACCCCTAATTACTGTGAACCAAACATGTTATGAACTACTAATTGATTTCAACCCCATGCCTGTTAATGTGACTGTCTGTTTTCATGCTGCATGGAGGGTGAAGTGGCAGCAGGGAAGATGAAGAAACAAAAAAATAGCAACAAGGTCTTCAGAGCCTATGGAGGAAAATTCCAGCTTATGTAAAAACCTGTGCTCATGTGTCTCTGCTGCATCCTGAAGTTATAGCTTGCATGCTGGGTGGTGGGAAAGTGGGATTGCTGCAGGGAGGGGAAACTTGAAATACACAAGCAAAAGTTTACATCATATAATTTTACAGAATGGTTGAAGGTTGGAAGGGACCTCTGGAGACTGTCTAGTCCAACCCCCTTACTCAAAGTAGAGTCATAGAGCAGGTCTGTGAACCAAACATGTTATGAACTACTAATTGATTTCAACCCCATGCCTGTTAATGTGACTGTCTGTTTTCATGCTGCATGGAGGGTGAAGTGGCAGCAGGGAAGATGAAGAAACAAAAAAATAGCAACAAGGTCTTCAGAGCCTATGGAGGAAAATTCCAGCTTATGTAAAAACCTGTGCTCATGTGTCTCTGCTGCATCCTGAAGTTATAGCTTGCATGCTGGGTGGTGGGAAAGTGGGATTGCTGCAGGGAGGGGAAACTTGAAATACACAAGCAAAAGTTTACATCATATAATTTTACAGAATGGTTGAAGGTTGGAAGGGACCTCTGGAGACTGTCTAGTCCAACCCCCTTACTCAAAGTAGAGTCAGCTAGAGCAGGTTGCAAAGGACCTTGTGCAGTCAAGTTTTAAGTAGGATGCAGACTCCACAACCTCCCTGAGCAACTTGTTCCCTCACCCATGCAGTTCCGTCACCCTCACAGTAAAAAAACAACACTCACCACCACAAACTTTTTTTCATATTTTTAAATGGCATTTCCTGTATTTCAATCTGTGCCCATTGCCTCACCTCCTGTCACTGGATACCACTGAGAAGAGTCTGTCTCAGTCATCTTTACTCTTCCTACCACCCATCAGGTATTTTTATACACATCAGTCAGATCCCCCTCTGAGCCTTCTTCAGGCTAAACAAACCCAGCTCTCTCAGCCTCTCCTCATCTGACAGATGCTCCAATCCTTCAGCCCTTTGTGGCCCTTTGCAGGTCTGTTACGTCTGTACTGGGAGCCCATAATTCACAGTGGTCTCACCACTCAGCACTGTAGAGGCAAAAGATCACTTCTCTTGATCTTCTGGTGACACTTATCCTAATGCAGCTGAAGATGCTGTTGGCCTTCTTTGCTGGCTCATGGTCAACTTTGTGTCCAGTAGGAACCCCAGGCCCTTTTCTGCCAAGCTCCTTCTCAGTTGGTCAGCCCCCAGCATGTACTGGTGCATGGGGTTATTCCTTTGGAGTTGCAGGACTTCACACTTCCATTTGTTGAACTTCAAGGAAATCCCTTCTGCCCATTTCTCCAGCCTGTTGAGATCCCTTTGAAGGACAGTATACCCATCTGGCATTATCAACCACTCTTCCCAATTTTGTAACATTTGTAGACTTGCTGGGGATGCACTCTGTCAAGGTCATTGTGTACCCCTGGGGTACACAATTAGTGACTGGACTCCAGCTGGACTTTGTGCCACTGATCACAACACTCTGAGCCCAGCAGTTCAGCCAGTTTTCAATCCACCTCACTGTCCACTTATCTAGCCTACTCTTCCTTCATTCACCAACCCAGTCATCTCATCATAGAAGCCTATCAGGTTGGTCAGGCATGATTTCACCTTCATAAATCTATGCCTGACTTCTCCCAATCACCTTCTTGTCCTTCATATGTTTGGAAATGGTTTCCCGGATTAGTTGCCCCATCACCTTCCCAGGGATCAAGGTGAGCTGACCAGCCTGTAGTTCCCTAGATCCTCCTTCTTGAAGATAGCAGTGACGTCTCCGTTCTTCTAGTTGTCAGGAACCTTCCCTGATTGCCATGACCTTACTAGAGTGGCTTTGCAACGGCATCAGCCAACTCATTCAGCACTCATGGATGCATCCCACAAGGTCTTATGGTGTGTGTCTGGTTTGTATAAATGTTCCCCTGATCATCTTCTACCACAGGTAAGTTTTCATTGCTCCAGGCTTTCTCATGGGTCTCGGGGACCTGTGATTTCTTAATGTCAACCTTACTAGTGAAGACAGAGGTGAAGAGGATGTGGGATACCTCAGCTTTTTCAGTGTCTTTTGTCATCAGGTTGTCTGCCCTGTTCAGCAGCAGGCCCACATTTTCACTGATTGTCTCTTTGCTACTGATAGACCTGCAGAAGTTCTTGCTGCCCTTCATGTCCCTCACCACATTCAAATCCAGATGGGCTTTGGTTTTCCTACCTCTATACCTGCCTACTTGAACATTCTCTTTGTATTCCTCCTGGGTTGCCTGTCCATGCTTCCACCTCTTATACATCTCCTTTTTATGCTTGGGTCAGGAGCTCCTTATTCGTCATGCAGGCCTCCTGCCACCTTTGCTTGATCTCATACTTGTCAGGATGGACCATTCTTAAGCTTGGAGGAGGAGATCTTTGAAAATCAGCCAGGTCTTGTGGACTCTTCTTCTTCTCCAGGGCTGTATCCCACGGTACTCTAGCAAGCAGATCCCTGAACGGGCAAAAGCCTGCTCTCTTGAAGTCCAGGATTGTGATCCTGCTTTTTTATCTTGCTCCCTTCTCTCAGGATCCTGAACTCCACCATCTTATGATCACTGCAGCTAAGGCTGCCCTGACCAGTTCTTCCTTGACTGTAAGAATCGGATGTTCATAGCATTTCCCCTTATGAGCTGTTCAATCACACGTGCCAGGAGGTTATCATTGCACTCCAGAAACCTCCTGGATTGCATGTGCCCTGCTGTGTTGTCCCTACAGCAGATATCAGGATGGTGAAAGTCCCTCATGAGGACCAGGATCTATGAATGTGAGATTTCTTTCTGTTATCCAAAGAAAGCTTTATCTACTACTGTGTCATGTTGTAAAGCCTGTTTGCGTCCTTGGACGACTCCTGGTCTGAGGAGCGTGAACCCTATAGGAAATGGGCCTTCTTTCTCATTTCCTACCGTAGTTTTTTATGGGATGCTTCTTCCTGTGGTTGTAACTGTGGTTATGAACAATTGCTGGAGGGAGATGGTGCTGTGCAACTTTATGGTGAGGAAGGCAGTGTTTGGGTCATGGCATGGAAGCTGGCATCCTTCTGTTTAGGACACAAGTGAATCAAATAATTAAAAAATATCTATTGCTGACTTTCTCCTGCAGGTTTTATCAATGATATTATAGGGGCAGTCCCCTTCCCTCATCGCCTTTCTATCCATGCAGTTAGTATAGTTGAAAATCATCTATAAGAAAGCCTGTATGGGAGAGGATGGTGTCACTCTGAGGCCGTCTCATATGAAGAATGTACTTCACTGCATGTATCCAGTGAGTACTTAGTTCTGCGGAAAGTCAAGGCATAAGCTTAAATAACTTATCCCAGAACTAAGTCAGGACTGAGAACTGAAGTCTCCTGATTGTTGAGTTCTGGGATCCTTTCAAGGTCTGTCCTCGTGCCATTCAATAGCCAGATTAGGGAATGTGCCCTCCTTACAGAACAGCTTTCTATTAGGATCCTTATTTTGAAAACCCTTCAATTTGGTTTGGCTTATTTTTAACCATCTCAATAACACTGAAGTAAAATAGCTTCTAGTGATTGCTGCCATTGTCTGTTTGGTAGATTAGTTCTGAAAATAGTTCTTTTGCGCTGGAGACGTGTTTTAGTATTGTAGTCTGTGTTAAACAGGAATGTTCCCCGCTAGTTTGTAGGGTGGATTTTATCACACATAAATACCAGCCAGTAATCTTAATGATGCTACTTATGTGTTTATATGCTAACTGTGTACTTACCTGGTTTGGTTCCGATCCTGCAATGCTTCCTCATGGTGAAAGTTGTTTTTTTATGTGATACAATCTTGCTTATATGAAACTGCAGGCTAAATAATTCAAAGAATTAATTGTAAAGCTTTTCCACTATTGCATTAGTAACAAGGCTTAGAATTGTGCATTACAACTTGCATAATAAATGTTTTATTTATGTACTGTACCTCATGGTTCTTATTGTTCAGTATGCATTGTTGTGCTGTTATATTATTGCACAGGTTTTAAGCTTGTTATGAATGTCACAGAAGCTCACACCTTCTGAGAAAATTAATGGATTTTTTTGTTTTGTAAAACAGCAGTTTAGCTGCTCAGTGTAACAAGATCTAATCTAGTTAATTGTAAAGAATATTAGCAGCACTCTGTAGAGATGTAGTAAGACTTACTCATAGGCAAAAATAAGCCTAACAGACCTTAGTTTTATGGAGTTAGAGAATTTTATAGTTATGCTTTATAGAATATTTTATTGTTGCAAGATGATATCAAATTAATTCTAATTTAGCACGTATGGCAGTTCATTTTATTAGCCAAAAAGTGACTTTCCAAACCTGATTTGTGCTATAAGACTATAAATATAGAACCTACTGCCCCGGCTTGCCTCTGATTAGCGTAGGATCCCTGCATGGGCCTGTGGTACCGTGTTCTGTGGCATGCTTGGGTACCTGTCTGTCTCCTGCCATCTCTTTACTGGTGGTGGCAGCTCCTAACACCAGCCTCGTGAACACAGCCTCACTAGGAAATTGTTATGCAAACCAGCAAATTCTGTATTTACACGGTGCTTTACATGGTGGGGTCTTGGTCCTTAGCCAGGGTAATTAGGCTTTCTGCCGTAAATACAAAGGAATAAAAATTAGCTGGGCTACCTTCTGTCCTGCAGAATGCTTTATTGCTTTTGCTCGTGCTGGTATCATCCAGGGTATGATCCTGTAAGGTGCTGAACAGTCTTAATGTAGCTCAGCACACCCTTTAACTGCTTTAACTTCAGGCTGTTGGAGTTGCTTGGATGCTTTCCTGGGTTTTGTGCAGGATGCTGTGTCCTTGTGGGATGGAGTGCACCAGAGGGCAGAATAAGCCTCTCAAGTGTTTCTTTCAAATGCTTCTATGTGTTGTTCTGCTGTGTGTAGCTTAAACTCTTTAAGTAATCTAATTCCTTTTAAGCAATCGGGTTTTAGGTAATTTTACACTTGAATTATTCTGGGCAATTTTTTTAATATAACACTTGCAGTACCTGTTCAAACAGATTTTGTGTGTGGCCTAGAAAGAAAGGTAATTCCAGTAATAGCTAGCAACTGGAATTTTGTATGTCTCTTCGCTTGGTCCACTAAATATTTATGGCAACTTTACACAATCTTTGTAATTGCAGCTTGTATTGTCAGACTAAATAGATTTAAACCAAGTGTTACTAAGGAACTTAGTGCAACTATTAATTTTATTAAACAGATTAACTTTAATAGTTAAATATATGTATTATGGCTGCAAGTGTTACGAATACATAAAAAGAACAATGGAATAACGCACTCGGAGGTACTAGTATGTATTAGCAAATATGAGCATTAAGAAATTGCTCCCCAAACCAAGTACTATTTATGTCAATACTAATGAGAAAATGAAGGTGTTATGTTTATGGGTATGTTTTAGTACCACAGAAGATCTCTCACAACTTCTGCTGCAGGCTGGTATTACCTCTGTGATCTCCTATTCCACCTCTCTCATTTTCTCCTTACCTGCCCCCTCCCTCCCTCAAGAAAACTCCTCCTTTTCTCCCTACCCGTGCTCTGAGGTAGGGTGTTTTTTTCCCCCTCTATAGAAAAATACACAAGAGTTCATATGCTTTTTGTATCACAGTGACCTTATAGTTTGTGTGAATACCTTGCTATGTTTTTGCTTTTTTTAACCTTTCATTTTGTTGTTTTTTCTTATGGATCATTTCCAGGGTAAATGCTGAAGCACATTTCTACCAATATGTTACTTAAGTGTATCGGGAAAGCAACCATGCAAAAAAATGAAGTATTTGAGTACTTAATCAGGGATGTGAAAAGGACCAGACTGAGCCCTGAAACAGGACTTTTCCATATGGCTTGGTAATTAAAGAGCAGAATGTACGCTGCCATGAATCTGTAACTGAAGATTACACATTCCTTTTGAGTTTTTTGCAGCTTCAGTAGGTGTCTCTTGCATGATGTTTTACAAATGCAAGTTAGGGACTTTTTTTAACTGCTGTTCCTGTGTTGTGCAGCCGCATACAAAGTAGGCTGAATGATGTGATGAATGAAGTGGTGTTTATCTTTGTGACCCCGATGACGGATAAAGTACCACCTCCTTCATCTCATGCTTTGTGTGTGGTTTCTGCTTTAAGGCTCCATAATTTGACTTCCTAACTGACTTCTGAATTTTAAGCCTGGTGTAGTGAAGGGGGATGGCCGGCGAATCCATGTTCGTTCAATGCCATGGCCCCAATTAGGTTTGGATAGTTGTTGAAATCAAGCCCTCGGTGAGCTCTGTTGCTACATAATTAAGTTACAGATTTTAAAATAATTGCTTCAAAGCAAGCTTTAGAACTGACCTCTTGTTTGAGGTTATAAATGGAAGAGGGTTGTTAAATTGGATCCCCTTTTTAGAGAAGAGTGGTTTATTATATAATTCTATTTTTATTTTCAATAACCAAATCTCTGCTGTAATTGTAGCTATTTTTAAGTGCAAAAGTAATTGCTGAAGAGATTTCTGCATCTGGGCATGAGAGGGGAGGAGTGATCGGAAACTTCCCTGATAAGTTTTCTTCTAACAGCTGCTGCAGGGGAAGAGAAAGCTGGGGGAAAGGGAAGGCAAAACCAGTTGCGGCCTTTGCAGCGTTGTATTTCTTGTGTCAAATAGATGGCAGCAGAGCGTTGTACACAATGGAGCAGCTCCATCCTGTAATGGGAATAAGAGGGGAATGACACTTCAAGCTGACTTGTATCAACGGCAGTCTCGAACAACTTGTCGTTAGGCATAAAATAAGAAAGAAAGCTACTATTGATAATGCGGGCGCATAGAGGATGAAGAAGGGTATGAGATGCTATAAAGTACTGAATTTCTGGAATAGTCCCAGGTGGCAAAACTTAATCTTTTAAGGTATGTCATCCACTCATGCAACATGATTGAAATCAGCTAACATAATATGCATGTCAAAATAAAGAGACAGGAAGAAAAAGAAAGTATTCACAAGTTGCAACTGAAAGTGATATACAGCTGCCTTGGGGTACTGTAGAAGTTGGCTAGAATGCCTATTTTTTAGTTAAGCAAGTTAGAGAAAGGAAATGTCAGTCCTCAATCAGGCAAGCATTCTTTGGTAAGGTTTGCTCAAATGTCAGCGTTTTTCTAAAAAGAGCTGCAGTCTGTTCTGCTCTGATCCCCAAAATTAGATTTGCTGTTAAAATGAGTCAAGCTGCAGATCTGTCTCTAGAAGTGTTTGATTAATAAAAGTAGTACAGTGTCTGACTTAGTATTTATTAAGTACAAAATTAATGGCTGCAAAATAGTTGCAGTCATCTAGGCATTAACATATTTTGTTGTATGCTCATCTGCATCCAAAATTTTGTAGTAGGATGATTCCAAAACAAAAGGTGGAATTGAAGGCTTTGATGTCGATGATTGCTCAAGCCCTGGGATTTCAAGATATCGTAGTAGGAGGGTAGAAAAGAAGTTGAGAAATTATTATAGTGTGACTAGAGCAGTCTAGAAATTATGTCAAGGCTGGAAAAGTCAATATGGGGTGCTATCTTAAAGTTACAAAACATTTTATTTCTGTTACAGCTCTGAGTGCAACCATCCTGGCTGAGCATTAGCTTTACCATTTATATTTCTGATGGACCTCATTAGGGTTTTACTTTCTGTAAACAAACGCTTTTTAACCCAGTTGCCTGAAAAATTACTACAACAACTTGGTGATACCTGGCAGGTTTCTATTTTGATAACTGCTTGTTTTTAATATAATGTTTCTTTTTCTCAAATTTGGTATTTTAGTGGTCCATCCACCCCCTTCAGCAGGCTAGTAAGAAAACCAAACCACCGTGTAATTTATTTATTACAGTTTTAAAGAAAAGCATATTTGATTCACTTTGAAGTGTTGCAACTCACGCTAGCTGCTACAATTTACTGAGATCAGAGGGTAACGCAGGTCTATGGGAGTGTAGGTGATTTTCAGTATCGTCCATCATACACTATAGAAAGTGCTAATATAATAGCTCTGACTTCTGGAGCTTTTTCATTATGGTTAAATTACTGTTCATGCAGCTGGATGAATGGGTCCGCATGTGTTTTGGTTTGGGCTTTTTAATTTTTATTTAATGTCTTAAAATGAAAGTGGCAATTTAAGAAACGTTGCTATAACAATCATACAATATCTGCTATTTGAACACTCGTAAAGCACTGCTATTAAATGAAGGAAATGGATGTGATCTGTTGGATGAGTAATAATATGAAACTATCTGAATCCATTTTTTCCTCTTGCTAAGTATTAAATTAATTTGGTATATCATGTTTTAAAATTTTTATTGTGCCTCTGAACGCGCTTCCACGGAGGCTTATTAAATTCTTGGAAGAAAGAAGATGGTTGTATCTTTATATTTTTAGAAACCACTTACTAAGTTGCTGTTCTAAACACTAGAAATGGAATCTGTGAAAAATCTGTGAATATGCAATAATACATGCATTGCACTGATTATTCAGATAAATTAGGTTGGCAGAACAAATGCTAACTTTCTTAAATAAGCAGTTCCAAAACACTCTCTCTAATTCTTCTTGGGGCTAAGTGCTACAGACTCCTATTTAAGCCAAACCTCACTGAAATAAATGTTTGCGAGGGGGTTGGTGGGGAGGGAGGATTGTTGTTGTCTCTTGCCTCTTTTCCATTGAGGTAAGGATATTAGCTTGAATGACATCACTTAATTTTCTCAATTTTGAAATGGTGTATTTGCATAACAAAGCAGTATTTCTTTTTTTCCTTTAGGATTATTAGGACTGCTGGGGTGTATGTGTGTGTGCATGTTTCTAGTCTTCTTGCTGAGTAACGCTAGATTTGTTCTTTGTTCTGTGTAGGTTTGGCTTTGTGGTTTATGCAGCTTTAAAAATGTATGTGTATCCTCTCGACTTCCTTCATCTGTGGAAGAAATGCACTGTGCGTCTAAAAGCTACTCGGTATGTTTTACAGGCATGCAAAACGAGAAATAAAATATTTTCTGGGGTAAAAATGGTTTTGCTTATTTTCTTACAGCGTAAAACAGCATAGACAACTTAAAGCACACAAAACACTTCTGTCAAAGAACTGTTGCAGTGAGACGTGCACATTTAAGCTCACGGAACCTGTGATTTAGAACGGCTGCGTGGTCAGGAGTGACAGGACACATATCAGCGGGGACTAATTCCGCTGTTGCAGTAGTCCATGGACACAAGTTTCTGTTTTTCCTTGAACATTTTAGAAATTGAAGATGAAACATAATTTGTTTGAGTTCCAGAACTGTAACGAGATTCTTTTGCTACTTCATTAGTGTCAATAAATTTTGTGGATGTTGGGAATAGACATAGTTGCTCAATTTAGCCATGCTGAAAAATATATTGGTTAGGAAAAAATAAAAGTTGTCATTCTGGGATGTTTAGGATCACTTGATGTTCTGTTCGTTTCTCTGTTTATAGCAATGATCTTAAGGGAATCTGTATAGAATATTCCGTCTTAACGGAGCGTCTCCTGTGAATGAGACGATTGTTTACTTTGTAAACAGTGTACATCTGGTATTTATTGATAATCCATCTGAATTAGGAATCAGATCAGTTTAAATAGCGTTGCTGCAGTTTAATCTTATTGTGATGCTGCTGTGATATATTTTAGCAGGCAGAAAGCAGTTATTCAGGAAATTTCTCGGTTCTCTTCAGAGGTGGTGAAGAGCTGTAACTTAGGAACAACTGAGCGTTCCCTGCTTGTACGAAACACTTGGGTCTGGAGAGAGAGAACATCTTTATCAGTGTTTGTGCCCTAACATGCAACTTGCTTTGCAGAGAAGTTAGGTATGTTTTACATAACAGCAGATTGCTTGGAAAAAACTTTTTTTTTAAAA
Source organism: Aptenodytes forsteri (assembly GCF_000699145.1). Classification (NCBI taxonomy): domain Eukaryota; kingdom Metazoa; phylum Chordata; class Aves; order Sphenisciformes; family Spheniscidae; genus Aptenodytes; species Aptenodytes forsteri. The sequence goes on along the minus strand of NW_008795259.1, from coordinate 4,347,298 downwards.
GCTCAGTACTGTCTGCCGTTGCATGAAGAACTCCTCAACTTCTATCAGCTTTTATCGCTCTGACTTTTTTGAAGTGGAGCTGTATCAAGCATCTTTGGCAATAGACTCGGACTCCAAAAATGTAGTTAGAGCAAGAGGAGGAGCAGTCTGGTGGTTTATCTTCCTATACAGCTATCCATACTAGCTTTCCATTACCTTATTTTTTTCATTAAGTATTTACGGAATATATTGGCTTGCATAATTGCAGTGTGAATGCCTGAACTGCATTTTTCCTGTAACGATGTGATGCTGAGAAAGAGCATTTTAATTTTAGCCAACCATTCTTGCATAATGTTGCTTCATGGTGATGCAATTTCACTGGCATAGCATCAGAACAAAGGATACAGCATCAAACAAGGATGTAAAAGCAAATTAAAGGATGCTAGAAGTTTGAAGCATTGCTTTAAAGATTTTAATACGCTTAATATTCTTAAAATTTGTTTAAAGCTTTGTATGTGTTTGTGTAACAAGCTGTGAGTTCTGCAGAGCTTTTCTAATTTTATGTTGGTGTAATATTTTTCCTTTGACTTGTCTCTAAAACTCCAGTGTGGCAAAGAACATCCTCCAGAAATTATGTATTTTAATTACAAGGCATATGCAGCCTATGTATTTAGTTAGCTGGGCAGTAAAACTTAATTGCAAAGCTCTAAAAAATGCTCCTGAAAACATTGCATGCATTCAGCACACCTGAGTCTATGGAGCTAGTAAAAGATTCAGTTTACTAAAACCGCATTATCTAAAATGCCAATTCCACTGAAAAAAGAGAGTCTAAAAATTGCATCGAGTAGAGGATAATTTAAGATGCTAATTATTTATGATACTGATCTATTCTATACTGTAATCTCTTCCATGTATAAACTTTAATTATAGTAGCAGTCCTTGCAAGTTTTGTCTGAAATAAAATGGTATATAATTCTTCCTGCAGATTTCAAAAGGTACAACTTAATTGAAACAATATGGTATGTAAATAGCTGATAAATGAGAATTCTTTTCAAACATACTACGCAAGAAATTCTGTAAAACCTTTCAGGTTTTTTTTCACGTTCTAGATTATTACAACCAGCTTCAGGAAAATTTTAGTGGAAGAAAATGGGACCGATTGACTTGTTGTGAGGTCTGATCCGCAGGGTCAGGATTCTGTCCCTGGAAGGGATTCTCTACAGTGCTTGGGAGTATTTCATGCTTGCAGGTTTTTGTTACTGTTCTGTGTCTAATACTTCGACTTTGTTCAGGTATCAGTATTTCTAGGTGTTGTGCATTTTTTGACTTGTCACATTTAGATGTATCAGAGTATCATTGCCGAATGTTGCAAATTCCAGTAAGTAATTGCATCTTAGTGTTACTATATTTGTTGCTGTGTTATTTTTATGAAATAGCTTAGTGATGAGAAATATGTGTTAGAAGGTTGGACTGTAAACGCTGGATGCTAATTAATTAAATTAAGATTTAAAAGAATGCCATACAAGTCAGTTGAAGACCAAAACTTTGGGTAGTTTTTGGAGAAATGCATACTGTTAACCTTGTTTAAATTGTGTAAGTAGTTTATTACTTGTAGTTCGTTGCCTTATATTTGTGGTTAAGGTACTGAACTAGAATTCTCCTATAAATATTAGTGTAGTATATTCTTTCTTTATACTAAATAAATCAAAGCAAATGACTTGAACTTTCTCTCCAGTGCTTCAACTTAAAAGAAATAATTGGAAATCTGATGATTAGCATCGTCATACTGAAGTCAAAATTTCACAATAATGACATGCAGCTGATCAATAGAAGTAATTTATGATAGTGTCAGTGTAGATTTAGTAATCTAAGAACAGTAATATTGTTGCAATTTAATGGTTGAAAAATACATGTAACACTATCTGGCATGAAAACCTGTCCTCATTCACAGGGCAACTTTTCCGTTGATTCTGTGGTTTCCTTAATAAAGCTGAAATATTTTTAACCCAAGAATGGTTTGCTTTAAAACAAAAGAGTAGGGGGGAGGGGAAGTAAAAGAAAGTTTAATATAGTGAGACCCATGGATAAAACAGAATTGTCTGCAATATATTATCCTTTCTGTCAGCAAGTATAGATTAAAGTTGACTTTGCTTCTGTAAGCAAATGTTAACATTTTTATAGGAGGGGTATCTTTCTTAATGACATGTTACATATGCATATTTACTGTTAGATGTTAACATGTTCACAAACTGCACTGTTAACAAAGTGAAACATGTGGCTTCCTAATGCCATGGAGTGAAAATAATTTGAAGATTTAAAGGTCACAAGAACAATATATTGAAAACATAATTACCTTTTAAGGCAAGGAAGCAATTGAACCTTAATTAAGTGTAGCTTAAATTTTAATTTATGGTTGGATTTTTTTAAGTAGGCAGGCACTTTTGGTTTTATGTGGGGTGTGAAAGGATGAACATTTTGTCTTTATTATTTGAGGAGGAACTTTTTCCATAACGTAATTAAATGTTGTTATGAATCAAAACTTCACAAATAACTTTTAAACTTTTTGAAGTGGCTTTCATTCACTATGCCTATGAGTTTGAAAAGAAGATCCCAAGGTGCACGTGGGTGTGTGGAAACCCGGCTGTCACTAGACCTTTGCTTAGGTGCCATTCGGTTCATCGGTGTATTAATCTCTACCTGCTGTATTGAATATATTTTTCCAAGACCTCCAGCACAGAGGCGGCTACTTCACGCATCTTCTCAACCCTAAGTGGGCTCTGCTGTGGTTATAACATCTCTTCTGGATGGCAGTATCATGCTGTAATGTTAGAACATAATTTAAATGAAGCAGTTAAGTGAAAATTTATCTTTGATTCACTTCCAGTAATACACTGTTAGACACCTCACTTCAGACTGAGTTTTCTAACGTGTTTTTTCTTGGCTTTAATTGGACCGCTGTTTGCACAGCATTTGTGGTGTCTGTGGATTCTTGATCTTCATGAATTAGTGCTAATTTTTTGCTTTCTTTAGCTTTCAGTCTACATAAAGCAATCTGTACAACCTGATTAGATTTGCATAAAATCAGAAACTATATACTTGCTAAATTGAATGTGCTCATTTAAGATATCATTTTTGTCAGTATGTTATAAAATTGTAGTTAAAAATACTTGCTATAAATGCAAGTGGATGCATTTTAAAAATGAAGCACAGATGTGATTATTTGTAAGCATAACCTATAAATAAGGGGAAACTTAAGTGTATAGATTTTTTTTTCTTGACAGTCTATACTGGCCTGCCCACACTTTGTTTCCATTTCTGAAATTGCTATTAGTACATGTAGTAGTGTATTTGTCCATTCTGTCATGTAACATTTAGAACTAGTTTTAAAAACCTTTGCTTTAGAAATTGTGATTGAAAATGAGGGCAATAGGGAGATAGTTATTTTGTCAATGACTGTGATTTAAAGGATCTTTGTAAAATGGTAGTTCTCCCGCAGGGTTCTAATTACTGTATTTCTCTTACCATAGGAACATATTGTAATTATTTTTAAAATGCTGTGTTTAAAGTGAGAAATTGCTTGCCTGACAGGCAATGAAATCTGGAGGCTATACTATCTGCACTGTTGTTTTTGACTGTTAATCAGATGTATTTTATCTCCTAACTTTTATGTTTTTGCTTTTCCCTGGTTTGTTTCTTTATAACACTATGTGGGAAACTGTTATACAAAAGACATGAAATTATTAAGAGATAGGATAGCAGAAAAGAGTGCTCTGTTAACTGTTTATTAAATTGTTATTCTTTAGATACCATACTTTATGCATGTTGAACTGCATTCTTATAACACTTAGTTGCATTGTGTGGCACAGATTAATTACTTATTAATAATAATAAAGACTTCAAGTATTTGTCAAGTCATGTGCTTAATGTAATAGTACAAGTGTAGTAGATTGGGTGTTTCATTACTTATTAAAACTTACCAAGTTAAAGTACAAAAGCCAGACTTCAATTAGTCGTCTGTTTCATCATTTTTTCCTTTTCTGTCACTTTTTGATTTAAGTTCTTCTCTTTTTTCTTTTTTTTTTTTTTTTTTTTATATGGGTGGTAAGAATGGGGAGTATGTGAAAATATTACACTTTGGAACTGATTTAAAAGGCTTTGACTAAAACCATCTGTTCCCACCTCCTAATCTTCAAGTTGCTCTTGAAAAATAGGCCAAACCTTATCCCGGGGGGCTAGTGGATACAACTATCTGCAACAATAATAAGATGTAAAAATACAAAATATACAGATACTGGAAGCTCGGTGATCTGTAGCAGCCTACTCTTGCTTTGGGATAGTTTTGAAGGTCTGCCTTCCTTTGTGGGAAGGGGAATATAGGCTACACATCGGGGGGGAAGCCACCTATTTGTCTGCATGTTAAACAGTATGACAGTAGATGGTGAAATTTGGAAAAGAACAACATCTGCCAGATGCACGTTTCCACTTTGACAGAGAAACTGATTTTCCAGACACTCCCTCCCCTCAGACCAAGTTAGGAAAACGTGCCATTATGTCACATTTAGAACTAAAAGTGGGCGTCTGGACCTCACATTTTTTAAAATAATAAACAAATGCCCTGCAAACATCAAAACAAGGCTCAGTGTAGGGGCGATGCTTTTTTGCGTGGTGGTTTCACGCACAAAAGCCCCATCAGCATCCTGCTATACTTTTTCCTTGATATGGTTGATCACTAAATAATTCTGTCGCCAACAAGGTGATTTTAAAGGTAAACGGAGACTCCCCAGGGCTAATGCCTCATGTCAGTCTTTTTTAATCCAAAGCTTTATTTTAACTCCCATATATATGTGGAGTCCTTCACAGCTGTTTTCTATCTTTGCCATTTGGCATCCATCTGAATTGGTTGCAGGGCCTTGTGAGATAATACAGGTAGAAGTACTAGCCTATATGCAAAAAAACCCCCAACCAACTGGCAAACGTAAACAGCACCATCCTTCAGGTTTATCTATCTAGCCAAAATCAGCTTCCAGATAAAGACTGGCAGAAGTAGGATGGTTAAAAGATGATGGAGAATACTTTTTTCAGGGCATTTGTCCTCTGACAGGCTGTTAACAAATTAAAAAAAAAAGTCTGTTTTTTGTTGCAGAAGTAAATTGTGCAGTGTTTTACAGGCACAAACTCGGTTACAGTGATTTGTGACCACAGCTCATTATAACTACATGACCACATAGTGTGCAAAAGCTGAAGCAGGTAAAATTCTCATCAATAAAGACAGTTACACTATGAGTGCCTTCACCCTGAGCCAGATCTCCCTTTTTGTACCAAGTCAACTCTGAGAATATTTGTCTTGTTTACTAATGGCATACCTGGGCTTCATCCCAGGTGCTGGAGACATGAACCTCACCTTTCACAAGATGAACTCCATGACAGCTGTATGCCTGTAGACCATCAGCGCAGAGGTACAGTACTTAGCAAGAGCCAGATCCTAGGTTATGGTATTTGTTCCTGGAAGAGAAATATTCTCCAGGCAACTTTAAGAACCAAATTTTTGAATTAAATTCAATTTTTAAAATAAACTTGTGCATCTCTGTCAAACCTAAATAAGAGGTAGCTGTAGGCTAGTGTAGTCCCCTGGTCAGGAAAGTCCAATTGTGTGTATGTGTGTAGGTGTGTGCATGGAGAGAAAGCAGGGAAGAGGCCGTTGGTTGTGTATTAAATACAATCATAGAATGGCTTGGGTTGGAAGGGACCTTCAAAGGTCATCTAGTCCAACCTCCTTGCAATGAGCAGGGACATCTTCAAGTACTCCAGATTTGTTTGAATACTATAGGTGCCACAGAGGACTCTCTTTTTTAGGATGCACTGTAAGTGTTATAGAGGATTATGGAATTATTTTTCTGTATGTTTCTCAGGTGTTGCTCAGAAGAGGAAGATCCCAAGCATGCAGAAACTTGTATGCTACGCAGCTGGTGTTGGTACCTGAGTAGACTGTTGCTTCAGTCCCTTCTACAGCTTGTATTACAGCACACAGGCTGTGTTACTACTACTCTGATTTTGGCTTTACATTTAAAACAAACCAAAACAAAACCAACAACCTCCTGTGGAGTGGTACAGGAATAGTATTTTTATGGGTTTTTTTATAAGAAACTACATGTAAAGTTATATTCTTAATTTTGTTTTTTTTGTCTTTAAATGACTTGATTTTAAAGTTTGTAAGTAGGAAGGTCTACTGCATAATTCCTGGTTAAATAGCACTGGATTAAGAGTAGCTTTGCTCCATAGCTCAGAGGTTTTTTAGCTCAAAGTTTTTATTTCTCTACCTATGAAAAGAATTTTAAAATCTTTAATTAAAAAAAAAAAAATTGTAACAGTATGTCTCCCAGAAAGCTGAAAACAATGTTGGGTGTAAATTGTTTACTTGTCCTCAGGCTGTTTCACCACCTACAAACCACCATCCTGCTTCACCTGTGATGACTTAAGATCTTTACTGAGCAGCTGACAGTGGATACAAACTGCCTTTCTACCCTTTTATCCCCAAACCAGTGCCTTCATGCGTAATAATCTTTAAAACCAGAACCTCCTCTCTTCTAATCTATGTCTAACTTTTTTCAAATACGTCCTTCAGAGACCCACACTTTTGAGGCATGTTCCAGCACATGTGTAGCTAAGATGCTGCTATTCCCTGAGCTAGCTCATTTAAAACGAACTTCTGCAGTGGAGAGTATCCGTCTTTTAAGAAGTGGCTTTATTTCCATTGTGAAAAGCAGTAGTGTTTAAGTGCATCAAGAAGGTAGGATGGTGTGTTGGTTGTCCCTTGGGACTGTGCTGCTAATATAGATATGAAGTTCCACGTAGCAAGGACCGTAGCTCCTCTGTGATACTGCCTTTCCCGTAAGATCTCTTGTTGTGGTATCCTATGTGCATTTCCTAAGGACCTTTCATCTTGTACGTGAAGTGAAGAAAGCAACGAGTTCCATTTATGGTTTCCTACTTCAAAGCATGAGCTGCAGCGTAGAGGTTCAAAGATGGGCTGGTCTCAGAAGTGCATATGCTTCCCCAACAGAATGTATTTGTTACAGCCATTTAGTCATAATAAGTATTGCATGGGTCACTTTATAAAGTATACTCGCATATTCTAATGACTAGGTTATGTTTATAAAACTGCTCTGGAAAAATAAATGCTTTAGGATTTTTCAAGTGTTGTGTTCTGTGGGAATAATTCAAACTTTGCGATGTGATAACTCTCTTTACTGTGTCAGACACTATTATTAGCATGCTCCAGTCATGAAGTGGCTGTACCTCAAGCTCGTGGAGATTGCTGGGGTTTTGGTTTTGTTTTTCAAAAAAATATGGGGTTTTTTTTTATTGCTCCAACTTTTATGTTGACTCTTTTTTGCCTAGGACAACAATGTACTTCTCCATGGGTGTTACAGGTGCATATAGCACTTGATGTATCTGGTTAGATCAGCACTCTGCTTGCTGTGTTTCTGATTACAGCCAGAGCCTGATCCTTTGATAGGAGGAGGGAAGGATGGTTTCTCCCCCTCCTCTCACTGCAGTGTCAGTAGGGGAACTGATATACATCTTTTGAATAGAAAATGATACGTTAGTTGTTTTATTAGGCAGTGGCATTGTTTCGTTTAGTGTACCAATAGTTAATTGCTCATTCGAGCAGTCCAGATGATAGTGACTCTTCTCAGAAGCGTAGACATAAAAATAACGCTTTCAGCTGTAAACATCCCTAATGCAGAGTAGGCATCAGCTTGTTTAAGGCCTCTTCGCACTGAGGGCTGTTATTTCCATTGCACCTTTGAGTAATGGGCTAACTAATACGCTGTTTAGAAAGAGCTACAGGTTCACGTTTTAATTATTGGCTATTTGTGAATCATACATATCAAAACCACAAGTAACAGCTGTTAGAAGCAATGACCAACAAAGCTTTGTATAAAATCGATGTTGCAGATTTCAGGAGCTAATATATTTCACTTCTAGTCCTCTTTTTGGTCTAGTAAACTGTGTTAGGATGTGGGAAGCCTCTGCAACTCAGTTTATCACAATTTAACTCAGGGATTTTTTTTAATACGTTTTTACTTCAGATTTGATGTCTTATAAATAAGTGAGGATAGAGAAATTTTTAAAACAAAATTATTATTTTGATAATAGCTTTCTTTTAAAAACTGGAAAAAATATTTTTCTTCCAAACTTGTGCTTCACGATATCCAATTAGAGAAACTGTCCCTTTTCAGAAGGGGAAGATTGTGCCAGTGTTCATAATAATTATACATTGTTGTAATGTAGCCAAGGCTGCAATGTTGTTCTTGAAAGACAAAATAAAGTACCTTCTCAGTTATGTGACGCTCTCCCTTCTTAAGTGACCAAAGCATTCAATACCCATAAAAACATAAATAAAAAGTTTTTACTATGGAAATGAAGCAGTTCTTCTACATGTTAACGTATTTTTAAATATTAGGCATAAAAATTAGGTGTAAAAATACGGTATTTTGGACCTTCTGTGACCCTGTTGACTTCCTACAGTTAAATAACAGTAGATATATTAGATGCCCTAGATAATTTCATCAGTATGCATTAAAAGCAGATAGTGACTACTAAACATTTTCTTAGTCTTCTGTACAATAAAACAGGAAACAATTTGGATGGCGACATAGAGGTGGAATGCAGTACGAAAATGAAATAAGATAAAACTCCCTGTGGAGAAGCAGTCTGCATGTTACACCCTGAAGGGATGAATGCTGATACTGTGCACGAAAGGCTTCTTTAGAGAGTATTGGAATTTCTAAATATTTATTATGGCAGTATATAATGGTTGAATTACATAATGTGTTGCTGTTTCCTGCTTTCTATATCCTGAAAATACTTGATAATTCAACCTTAAGCTTAAATGCTTCTTGTAGTTTCATCAGAGTTTTGCAGATAGGAGCCTTGGAGCAATCAACACTATTGAAAAAAAATATTTAGGAGCAAAAGGGAGATTAATAGGGAATGTATTCTAATGGCTAAAATACTAGGCTAAAAGTAGCAGTCCTGGGTTTTAACTCTTTCCTCACTGACTATTGGGAAGTGAGAGCAAGCTCTAAGGTTCTGATACTCAGGGTGGTGCAATGCTCACTTGTTAAAATCTTTGCAATTCATAGTATAAAGTCCTGTCTTTCTATTATGATTTATTTAGCTGATTTATGGTGTATACAAACAGACTGAAAATTATTTTCATTGGTTCTTGTGTTTGCAATTTGCAAGCAATTGCTATTCATCTGCAAAAGCTTATTCAGACTTTGAAGAAAAAAAGCCTCTGTTCTTTTACTTTTGTTTCTCTTAAATTGTCTTGGAGAATCTTTGAGTGTTCCTCTTGTTGTTCATCACTAGCAATGGTATGGTAAAGTACAGATGTGAAGCTGTTAACAAAATTCCAAATTGCTCACTGGAACAATGTGTAGGCAGCTCTTGGGTTAGGAGAACCTGACATGTTTTGTTAGTCTTACCTAAATGCTAAGATTTTTACATAAACCTTAAAATGTATTGGAGATAGTTGGATCATCAGTAAAGAAAGAAAAAAAAAATCCCTTTTCATGAATAATGGGGGATCTTGGTATTCTGAATAACTGAAAGAGGAAAAACAAACCCTGAGAATTGGTCCTAGCGTTGGAAAAATTATATTTACTGAAGATACAGACTTGCAGATAAATATTTTGTACATGTCAATGAGCAGCTACTTCATGCTCCAAAATTCAAGTTTAAAAAAAGCTGTTTCTTTCCAATCTCACAAGTCCAGTCTGTGCCATATTGAGGTGCAAGGAGTGGTTCTGAAGCTCCCGGAGACTCTCACCAGCTCATTCCAGTTGGGTGTGGGAAGACGTAGCAGAGGCAGAAGCTGTACCAGCACTTCCCCACCTCTGCACTCGCTACTGAACTGGCAAAGAGCAAATGGATCTTTAACTAGACCTGACTTGGTTTCCTGGTGTGCCACTGCTACCAAAACTCCCTTTGTCTTCCCGCTGGACGCTGTAAAACCACTAGAGCAAAAATGTGTTGGAAACCTCCCTCAGCCCATCTGGGACTCAGCCCTAGTATTTTCCTGAGAAGGTGCTGCCTGCTGTTGCTGCTAATGATATTATTGCTTTGGGATGAGAATGTAGAGAACGGTGTGACTGCAGCCTGAGGTTTGGAATAGGTAGCTGCCTAATGCCATGATTAGATTCAACAAATCAACACAAGAATAGATGCATAAATCCTGCAAGAGGACTGACCGAGCAGGGTTAGGGACTCTAGTTTCCATTCTCTTAACCTGTGGAAAAGCTGGTGTGACATCAAGCTTCCACAGATGAATTCACACATTTTTATTAATTCTTTAGGAAGAGCAGTAGCTAATTGGAAAGTTGGGCTAGAAATACCCTTGAATGCGCTTCTGGTGGTAGGATTTGTGTCCTTGTTTTGGCTAGTAATAAGACTCTCATTGCTCAAAGGATCAGTAGAACAGTTTGGCACTTGGTAGCTCATTGCCTGGAGCTTTAAGGAAGAAAACTCAAACTGTTTTTAAATCTAAAGACAGATTTTAATTGAGCAATAGGGAGCTGAATTGCAGGGCTACATAGTTATAATACTGTTTGGAGGGTACCTTTGTTTTTGTGGGTTTTGGGGGGGAGAGGGAAGCGGGTTGTTGGGTGTTTTTTTTTTTTTTCCCTGAATGGCAAAACAAAGCTTAAAAACCACTGCAAGAAGTCACAGCTCCTGATTTACTCAATTTATCCTTGTTCTAGCTATTCTTAGGAAAGTGCCTCTTCGCTGTCTTCTGGTGACAATTCTGTCCTTTTGTGGACTTCTAGAGAAAAGAGTTGTTGGATATCTCCATGAATGAGAGAGAGTTTATTATAGATTATAAATTTTCCCTGGCTGTGACACCGAGATAAAGGTCTATGAACATAGCAGGCAAAATGTTCTTTTAGTAAGGCAGCTGAGATGGATTTAATAAATGGATGAGCACACATTTTTCTGTTTTATACCTGTGTGGGCAAATGAGAGGCTGATTTAAAAATAATGCCCTTAAATCTCTTGGGTATAATCTGATTACTTTTGAAATTTTGTGACGAACTGACAGCTGTGGCTTGCTGGATGTTGATTCATGGGTCTCTGACTGAAAGCTAATGCACTTGTTTTGGTTGCTGCAAAGCTTGCTGAAGGAAAGGGGGCTTGTTAGGACTGGGCATTGTTAGTCTTGTGATGTTTTTTTGTGGTGGCCGATGATGAGCAGCACAACTTTTCACACATACCTGGCTTGTTACTCTGAGTCACGTGTTTGACTGGACCTGAAGAGACTTTGATAGTATCCAACCGTTAGTCTGGTGTACAAGACACGGTTGTGTATTACTATGACTAAGGTGGTTTGGAAAAGCTGGTCCTAGATGTCTGACATAAAGCCCAATCCTTTCTTAAAATTGAATTGACTAAGATCCTGACATCAGTCTACTGGGTGAAATTTGTACTGGTATTTATTTTTTCATGGTGCCCTTTGACAATGTGCTGGGACAGTAGTTCCCATGGTTTCTGTACCAACGGGCCACTGTTTATCCTTTGCCTTTTTCATGGAGGACTATGTATTTTTGCTGAGTTTTTAATTAAAAACACTTAAACGAGATCTGGTCCTGTAGACCGTTAACTTTGAGCTTGTGGATCATCAGAGACCTATAAACCAGGGTGTGGACAGCAGTGTGCTGGGGAATTAATTTAATATAGCTGAGCAGCTATATTTAACAAGCAGCAGCAACTGTTTTGTGTCTCGGCTTCATTTCTTGAAGATGTAATTAAAAGCTTTTTCCACCCCACTGCTGATCCCTCTTTTAACTGTAACACACAGATGTTATATGGTTATCTTAAACTGTAAAGCATTAAAACTTACGTTTTTCACCAGCAAATGTGAAAGCTTCATTAAAAATTTTGTAAATATTTTCCTTTGTCTTTAATCAAATATAATGACCTGTTATAATCCCTTAAGATGTGAATTAGAGTACCAATTAATTATGATGATATTAATTAAGACTACAGTTCCTCCCCTGAGCTTTCTGTATTGGCGGAAGCCATCAGTACAGTTCATTCGGCTGCAAAAATCAAAACAAAACACTGCTTACTGCTTACTGTTCAAGAAGCAAGCTGGTATGAAGAAAACACTTCTCTGGGAGTAGATGAGTGCATACACCTTCCTTTCATTAGAAAAATGCATTTTTAGGTCTTCTGATATTACTCAGATTATGTTAGGTTACATATTTTTTTCTCTACAAGTAAGCAGTAAACTTGTAATACTACTAATGATCTGCTCCAGAATTTACTTAAATGTTTGGCACTTTGAGTAAAACCACAACAGATGCATGGGAAAAGTAAAAACCAACCAGCCAACCAAAAAACCCCCCAAACAAACACTCCCCTCCCTCTCCTGCCAAATCATATATATGGGAAGAGGGAGTAAAGAGAACCTCTGTGTATGTAAAGGGAGATGTGGGAAATTTAAAACAATTTTATGCTTGTGATTTAAAAACAAAACATGACCTTGAAATGTACTGGCAAGTTCATTCATGAAAAAATACGGCCAAGAGAACTAGGAGAGTGTCTGGCAGGTATTTTGGATCATGGCAGAAGAACAAGAACATATAAGCTTCTTAACAGGACAAAATGATACTGAGGCATCAGCCAAAACTGTTGTGTTTAGACAAGTATGATTTTACTATTAATACACCAGATGGAATGCTGCATTAAAACTGCCTTTATTTAATGTGCAAAGTAAAAGTTAGAAATGTTCAAAGACGTTGTAAAGAGGTTTTCAATCTAACATTTGCAAAAGAGTAAATTTGTCATATGACAAAGCGTGTTTCTTGATGCTGCTTGGAAGCAACTGTCATTCTGAGTCAGTCATACAAGTGCAATTAATGCTCATCTGATTAGGTAAATACAGTGTTCTACCTGATATTATCTGTTCACTATAAGGATGAGTGAGTTTTGCATTCCCTTGCCCTTCTTTGCTTTTCCTTTAAACAGTAACTTACGTTAGCAATAGTTTTCTTCCTCTTCCATTCCTTTTGTTTCAGGAGGACCTGGTTTGGGAAAGGGCGTGATGAGGAGAAAAACAATGTTTTTATAGCTTTTATATGGTCCTAGCCCGTCACTGAAGTTCACACCTCACTGAGATAAAATGGGAATGTTGGAGTGCATATTTAGCTGGTAGTAAAACATGTGGGACAAAATGGATTTCACACTGTGGTATCCATAGGCTGTTCCCTCAAGGATGGGTAAAAGACGGCAGTGCCACACCTGCAGAACAGATGCAGCCAGGAGCAAGCTCTTGCCTCTCTTGGGGTGGTTTGGACAGCGCTACAGTGAGGATTCAGGAGTGCATTTGCAGGAGGTGTTCTGTCCACTGAGGCAAAAAGCTTTCTGCTAGAGAAAATTGGTCATAATTTCAATGCTATGTAAAATGTTTCCATGTTTTAGAGCTATTTTTCATAAATACATGCACATGCATGCTCTCCTCTGGCAGAGCCACCTTGTTTCTGCTATACTCAGCTGGAACCTGTGCTAGACTCTTCCACTTGTACCGTGTTTTCTTGTCGCTATGTTTCAAACAGCAAATTCAACCATGAGTGTTCTGGTAAGCCGGTGCTCATGTGGGGGAAGTGCCCCTCTTCTGCTTTGTAAGTACTCCTGCTGGGGCTGCTGGAATTTAGCCTATCTATTACGCATACCTTGAAGTAGTTTTTCTGGTATTACCAATCGAGCTACTCAAAATCATGTTGTTTTAGCCATAGTCATATTTTGTCTTTTTATATTTAAGACCCTAGTGTATAGTGTTCTTTCTTAGAAAGCTTCTATGCAGTCTTAAAGACTAGACATTATATATTTCTGACTTTTTAAAATGAAGGTATGCAATCTTTTTTTTATCATGGGACTCCAGGAACAGGGTGTTTAAAATGCAGTAATCTCTGCCTCCACATTCTCTTGCATTTACCCTCGCACTTACTCAAAATAGAGTCAAAATAGACCACGCAAGAGAGTTTGGAGTCTTGCACTAAACTTGGGTAAGGATGACTAATCATCTTCTGGTTTTGAGGTGTTTCAGTAACGTTCTTCTGCAGGCTGTCATAGATAAAACCCTAAGTTTTGTCAGATTGAGGTGATGTTTTACTCACTGTAATGTTAGGATGAATTAATGTTTTACAGAGATCTGCTAAACTATTAACAGATGCTCTATGCACAGTCTAATTCAGTTCTTTACTACTAGAACACCTTTTTTCCATACATTGTAACTTCTTTAAAAAGGACTATCTGTGTTCATGGATACATGATGAAAATATTTTATTTGTTGCCAAAAATGCTAAGTATTACGTTTTAATCTGAAGTGTGTTTTTTTCCTCACTCTTCTTTGCAAAAACACCTGTTGAGTTTACCCTGATTCTCAAAAACAGCTGACTGACACCAGTCATGAAAAGTTGCGTCCTTGACAGAAGACTTTTGAGAGCTTTTATTGTGAGATGAAAAAATTAACTGAGGTCACAGCTCTGGTCCTAATTAAACTTTATCAAGCAACTTGTATTGCAAGTAAAATATTTTTTTTAAAACAAATGTTCATTTGACTGTTTTAGCATATCATACCTTTCCGCTGGCTTCCATTAGCTTGCTTGAGGTTATTTGCATTTTCTGGTTATAAATTTAATCCTACAAGCATACCGTAAGATAGAGTATGGTCTCAGAATATGGACAAAGGAATAGGATAGGATTAACCTATCTAGACCAAGAAACAGGGCAGACAGACATGTACTTGTTTTGACAGTCGCAGCTTGTAAGTCATGAAGTTTTCTTTAATGAAAGTAGATTTCTTGACATCTTCAATGTTAGAATAGGTCTGTGACTGAAAAATATGCTTCCTTTTTCCTAATTCACTTTCAGGGAAGAAAACAATAGAATTGAATAGAAAACTTACATTAAAACTTGTGATGTGGACTGGTTAGTTGCTTCCATTTTCTGATCACTTATATAAGTTAGCCTTTAACAACTGTTGTAGTATGGACAGTCTCATGCAGTTGAGCATCATGAATCTGATTAAAAAAAGGCAAACTTTGAAAATCACAAGGGTACACAATTGTGAGTGGGGAATCATAACTATGACTAAAACTTTGAAGGCTTTCATTAGTAACATTTTTCTAATGAGTTCTGAGGATCTCTTTGCCATGAGCTGGAATTTTAAGAAAAGGCGTAAAACCCAAGGGATCTGATAATATATAACTCTTCCTGGAAATAAACAGAATGGGGTTCTGAAACCAGGTAAGAGCAGTCTCATCTGTACCTGCTATAATATACATATTCCTTAATGTTTTTGGGTCCTGTCATCCTTTAATTGTTTCTTTGAGGACTTACAGGTATATTGTTCTACCAGAGATGGTGCAAAATTTCTGTGTGGTGTAGGCAGAAATTATTTTTGTCACCGCAGATGGGAGTGGGAGATGGCTGCATCTCCTGCTGGAGCCAGGAAAGGCTGCTGCCTTGTCCAGACCTCTCCCTTCGGGGCCGTAGCAGCCCGCTTGGCTCTCCATCTGTCTGACATAACGCAGCGTACGGGCATGAATACTCTCGCTTGGGGTTTTTTTGCTGCTCCCCAGTAATCTGCAACCTTTGCCTGTGCCTAGAGCCAGCCCTGGTTCTGCCCCACTGGGATACCACAGAGACTTGAATGTAACAGGAGATGTTTGGAGAGAGGCCTCCCAGGGAATCCAGGGGTGCAGCAGAGGTGTTCTTGTGAATCCCGCATGTATGTGCCATGTGCATAAATTAACAGCCGTGGCTGCAGGTGGGAGTTGTATTCATTTTCTCTGTGCACTGACAGCCTAATATAAACATTGCAGTGTAAAACCACAACTGTTAGTTAATATTGCAAGATCAGGGAGCCTCTGATAGTAGAAGTACATAAAGAGAACCAACAAAATCTTGGGAAAGCTCATATAAAATATTAAAAAGACGACCAATGAACAGTTCATTTTTTCACCTAGCTGAAGTAGTTAGGTGTTCACCTGCCAGCTTCTTTTCTTGTCTTTTAGAAGGTCTTTGTGGGGTTGGGGGGGGGGGAGAAGATTTGACTTGGTGGTGAGAGAGGAGAAAAGTGAAAAATTTGTTCTCTTCAGCAACTTTTTTTCAGGTATTTCAATGTTTTCATTTGCAAAATCCTGATGGAATGATCTTGAAAGAATTATGCCTGTTGTTCTTGGCATTTCATGATCTTACTCCATGCAGTGTGAAGGACCTGCTGCTTGTCCCAAAAATTATGAAATCGAATGGAGATTGATCTTGGATGTAGTCCAGTGTCATTCCTTAAACCTTACATTTTATGAGCTCTCCCCTTTTTCCTCTGATTTCCCCTCCCCTCCCTCATGCCATGCTCTTTTGCAATGACCTTTGTAGGGCCAGGGATTTCACTTTCTCACTTTTTTTACATGCGGTGAATATATGGCTCAATATAGACATAGAAAGACTAACATGTGTCATAAAATAGTGTAAAAATACTTTGAAACTGCTATATTACCAACTAGTCTGCCTCCTGACTTAGCCAGGGTATCAGTACGTTATTCCTATTTTTTTTTTCTGAGAAGTGTGGTCTCCTGTGATAACCACAACACTGTTTGATTTATGATCCTGCCAATTAAAGAGCATGTGCTTACATAAGAGACAGTATGTAAACAAACATGTGACCAGTAAATTTTTTTTAATGCAATTTAATTGTGTCTTACCATAAGAGTTTCTTCTGATTTGAAGTCTGAATTCCAGAACAGCCGAACTTTCCTTCTGGCTGAGACCCCCATGAGATGAGATTAATTCCACAAAGGCTACCCTGCCCTGGACATGAATTACTTTTCGTATCAGTCTGTCAAGATCTTCTAAATCTTTGCAGTTTTCTTTTTGAATGTAGAAAATGCTTTGACTTCCCTTATGAGATAATTGATGATCTCATTAGTTCCTAACACCTTTCATCTAGTTTAGTGATATGAGTTAGTTACCTACTGATCTCAAATAATAATAATAATTAAATAAAACCCCCACAAATTTAGCTCCTATGCAGCAATTATAGGATCAAAGAGCTTTGGCTTTGCTTTTTAGTCTGACTCCTGCATTAATTAATGTAGAAGAGGGGGGGGGTTTAGCCTTTTTTTAAGTAGGTGAAAGCATCTTGAATGATAGCCATTTTGTGGCTGTCACTGGACCTAGCTGTCCTCTTGACTTCCCCGTGCTGCCTTTTCACAGGAGCTGAAGTTGTGAGAATCGGGTATTTGTCGCTGAGTTGTTTCCAGAAGGGTTCCTTTGGTTGCCAGTGTTCTGAAAATATTCTAGGCAAAACATCCAGCTAAAAAAGTTAAAGAATTTAGTTGGTTACTTAGCAGTATTATTGAACCCATGCTTTCCTGCCTGATGCTACATAGTATATCACATATCTTTTACACTCTCCAGTGTTCAGGTGTAGCTGCTTTAAGAATGTGCCAAAGCTGTGCCCAGTTGTTTTTCAAGGTATGAGGATTTTTTTCTTCTGTTAAATTGGCATTTTTCTGTGCGTGGCTGTCATCTTATTTACAGGATCTAGGAGTCTGTCTTTTTTTACTGCATTTTTATCTTCACTCTAACACACCTCAGACTCTTTGAGGTAATGTTAAATACTATCTCAGGTTTGTTTAGTACTCAGTTTTCTGTTGAATGAAGTCAGTACTCCAAAGTTCATTTGATTAGTTTTTTTTTTTTTATTTCCACAAATAGAAAGATTATATCTTTCTCTGAATCTTGATCCCAATATCAAAAACCACCCAGAAGTGATTCAAACAGCAGTGGGAAATATTACCTAAAATTTTTAGAGTAGCCTTTTAGAGAGGGAAGTTGATCTAAGAATTAAAGTAGGTGACTGGAAAGGTTCCTACCAGTTAGTGTGTTTACAAAACTGCTTAATGCCTATGTATCTTGTAGAGTGAGAATCTAGATTACATTTCCTGATAAATTTACAGTTAGTAAACCAGATTAAGGACCATTTAAGGTAGCTGCTTCAGAGACAAGAGAGGTTCCTCATGTAACTTAAGCTGCTCTGAAAACCTGCTGACGGTGCCCATTTTTGCAGCCTTACATGCAGCAGGACCTCTGTAGCTGGGCGAGCGGCTTCTCTGCCTGGTCTTGCAGGGGCTTCTTCGACGGGGAGCTGTTAGTCCTTCTCCCTGCTCCTTTGACAGGGGGCTCCAGGCTCAGCTGAAGCTGAAACCCCCCTGAGGCTGATCTGGGAACTTATGGCTGAGATAAAGGAGTCAGAGCAACTGTGGGATTCTTGATTATTCAGGGATAACCTAAGTGTAGTAAATTTTAGGTAATTTAAAATGCTTTCTTGTAATTCTAGATATTCTTTTGTATTCTTCTGTGGTTAATTTTTTTCCTTATTGTAAAGTCATGTAATGAATTTGGGACGGGGGCTGCTTTTGTTTTCTTATTAGAAATGACCATCATCATTAAATATTGCTTGTCTCTCCTGATGAGGCTTTTAATTCACACCTGTAAAGTCGTTTGACATTCAGGGACAGAATGGTAAAGTATTGCTATCTATCTTTCCATTTGCGTTTTCCAACTCTGATTTTTCTTGTCCCCCAAACCAAGTAGTCTGACAGCCTATGCTCTGGTATAAAGTAATTATTGTTATTGCTAGAGAGTGTACTAAACCAAGGGTTTTAAAACCCGTGACAGATTGCCTGCTTCCTTAGTAAGACACCTCATCTTGTACTGAGATAAAAGTGATCTGTTATGTCACTGTTTGTCCAAGTTCAATGTGTTTGTTTAAAATAAATGGAACATATGATTTAAAAAAATATTAAAAATAAGTTTATTTTATTAAATTATATTAGGCAATCAAAAGGCAACACTAAACCATGTTGTCCACCCTCTTTCTGCCCTTCCCCGGTCATAGGAAAAATAATAAATCAGCACACAAAAAATTCCTAGAGAAATGGAAAACATGAGGTACTAACATGCAAACATTTCTCTTTGGATCTCATTTGTAAATTGCAGATAATTTTTTAAGTTGTGGGGTATGTTCCACCCTGTGTTATCTTCCATGTATCAGTGATGTCTAAATTTGTTCATTAGGTGTGTTTGTAACTATATTTGTAACATCTGGCTAACCAAAATGCTATTTTTGAACACAAACACAAAGGTGGTAAGCATGATTGTTATTTATCGGTTGGGTTTCTTTTAACCTCTCAGAACTGTCTCTACTCTCCAAAAGCTTTTCTTTTTCTCCCCCCCCCCCCTTTTGCTCAGAGCACATTTGAGACAAACAAAAGTGACTTTTGTCTTGTAATGGAAGCACGCCAAGCTGTTTGACATACTGACAGGTGGGATATTATTTAGTGCTGCTGAAATTTGGGTTGTATGGGGTGCTTTGTTCCTCCTAGATTGTGTTTTGACTTGCATGTTTCTGACTGCCATTGTAGTATTAACCTTCTTTATTGGACTTGGAACATGCCTGCAAGAGTTAGCCTTATAAATGGCATCAAGGTTTTTT
Organism: Aptenodytes forsteri; assembly: GCF_000699145.1. Lineage (NCBI taxonomy): Eukaryota > Metazoa > Chordata > Aves > Sphenisciformes > Spheniscidae > Aptenodytes > Aptenodytes forsteri. The sequence continues at coordinate 4,327,752 of NW_008795259.1, read as the reverse complement.
TTCCCTACATTGTTAACATGTTTCTGAAACAAATTGTACAACAGGAGTTAAAAAGTTTTCCTTTTGTATGTTTTTTTTCCACAGTAAATTACCTGTTATATTTAGGTGTGCATACTTTTTTTTTCCCTTTCACCCTTAGTTTGGAATATACAGTCATAAATAAAATATTTAAATTCTGTTGTCTTTGGCAACATTTATTATAACAGTACCTCTAAAACTGCAGTCTGACAGTGGGGAGGGGAGTTTAAATTATACAACTGCAACATCTGTTTACTAAGTATTTGGACTTTTCTTCTCTTTTTGTTGGGGTCAGGCAGTTGGTTTTGGTACTGGCAGAGTGCACATTTATCTCTGTGCAAGAGTATCCCAGCAGGAAACAAGCTATGATGTCACGTTTGTAACAGTGTAAGTAGGAAAGAATTGTTGGCCACCAGGAGATTAAGCAAATACTGTCATTATTTTTATGCATTATGTGGTTCTTTAGACTGAGTTCTCTGTTGCATATCATGATTGAAAAGACATGTCAAAGGGAAGGTCTTCTGTAAGTCAGGAATGCCAAAGGTAAGGGACCAGGTTACTTAGTTTTCCCTGAGCACTGAGACAGCTGCTCTTCCATCGGACCCCGGTACAGCCAAAAATCCTGCTTCTGTGAGACCGCCGATTGAGGTACCTTTAGGCTTGCCCAGGCACCCGGTGTACACTACGGACTGCAGCCCCTGCCTGCATGCCGTGGGGCTATAGCAAGTCTGTCGAGAAGTACTCTAGGAGCTTCTGGTGAACCTCGGTTTCGCGTGAATAAGAATTTGTATGTCCATACCAGGGCTGGGCTCTTGTGTTCCTTGTTTTAGCATTGCATTAAGCACTGTCCCCATTTTTTTTAATAGCCTCAAGTTTTCAGGCAGGTAAAACACATGGCATAAAGTGAAGGATTACCTGGATAATTCTGGATATTTTGAAACCTGCAAGGTAATTTGGGGCAGAAAGGGATAACAATTGGAATCTAGTTTTCGGTTAAAATGAACAAACCATGAAGTTTTAGTTCAGTGATGTTAGTGAGATGTTAATGACCTACTGAGTAGGAGGCCTTGTGTTCAGATTGTTAGGCTATGTTGTAATGTTATAAACATGAGAAGTAGATTTAAAGAAAAAAAAGTGCTCAAATGCTGGAGCAGAATGGGCAGCGAGGGGCAGTCTGAGGAGTCGGGTGGATAGTGAACTCCTAGACTGTAGAAGACTTCTGGGTAAAATTAGCTTCTTCAGTTTCTCAATTCACGAACAGAAAGAAGATAAAGCTTAAAATTTGACAGTAAGAACCCAGTTTTTTGTGAGTTAAGTAAAAGTCCTGAGTAGGTAAGGCAAACCAGAAACTTCTTGATTTGCAATACGGGAAGCAGACACTAATATAGAAACAGGAAACCCGGTCTCTCCTGGATCTGTGAATGGCAAGACCAAATACTGTGTAATGTTGATACTGTGGACTTAATCCAGGGTTTGTAATTAATTGCTGTATCTGCAGCATGAAATAAATTAATATGTTATTGAGTTAACAAGGAATCGGAAAGAGGTCCCAGGCCAGGCCGGTCACTGAATTAAAAAGAAATTGGCAGTGAGTGAATTGGCGATTTTTCCAAACCTAATGTGGTGTCCAGACTCTCTTTATTTGAATTGCCATTGACAAATTTGGCTTCTGTGAAATTGTCTAATCCCTTTATAATAAATTTTTACTGTTGTCTCACATATCGGTTGTGTAGTTTGTTTTCAACAGTTGCAGCCTATGATGTGTCTTGCACTGGCTTTCTGATACTTTATTTTTAGAATGGTCACTCTGTGAACCATTTAATAAATGCTGTTTGTGTAAGATCTCAGACTAAACGTAGATAAGTATCTTAGTTATGGAATTTCTATTGCTAGGTTCCTGAATATCTTCAAATATCTGGACCTTGGTGGGGTGTATGTGTTGATATTCTCCTTTTAAGATAAATGTAAAAAGTATTCTCAAAGATTAGCATTCACAAGTTGACTATAGAGTTTCTTGAAACTGTATAGCTTTGTGACTTGTTCAAAGTAACTTCTGTAATCTTTTAGCAGTAACTCCAGCTTTTAATTTAATGATGCTAATGATGTTATAATGCCTGAAAAGTGCTTCGCCTAGATTTGAAATCTAACTTAATGTTTAAAACATGGGATTTGCTTCACTGTTCCTCTGCTGAACACTTATGTGCTCTAATACTCTGCTGTTAGCATTTACTGTTATTAAAATCCACACTCTAAATGCTTTTCAGGATGAATACCACAAATAACTACATCTGGTGGTCCTCTCTCTTGATTACCATCGCCTTTACATATGTTCTTTTGTAAGTCTTACAAAGATGTAGGCAGATGAATGAATTACCATGTAATAAGCCAATGCTTGAACTTAAGATGCATTTCTTAACTGCTGCGTGCCATCCTTGTATGATTTTAAGTTGCTTAAACTGGCGTGGCATGGAATGAGTTGGAAATAAGCAATTGGTGTGTGCAGTGACCTGTGAAAAGACATGATGTAGCACAAGTTTGCACTCGGTTTATGCCATTGTAGCTTGCTTTTTTTATCCATGTGCTGTGTAAGCTGGGCAAAGATCTCAGCGTACTGCTGCTGTATCAGTTGGTAGAGAAATATTTTCTGGCTTTTATTGAAATAAATTCAATAAAAGAAACAGCTGATTATAATCTGCAGTGAAAAATAGAATCTAGTGGGGAAAAATTGGCCACTGAAGCTGAATTCAAAACAAAATTATTACACTTACAAATAAAGTAGTGGAATGAAGCAGCTGGGATGTCTATGGGCTCTTCCATGTGATCTGTGTTAAGGGTATAGTACATATGCTATATAGTTATATATATGGTATATATGCTAGCAATCAAAAAAACACTTGAAGTCACCATGCTAATATGAAAATCACTAAGTGGAAAGAGAAACATACAAGATGATCATATGAATCTGAAAAAATAAATTATTTCCCTGTGTCAGCAAGTGTGTCTAAATGATTCCACACAATGTGTGCAATGCCGCTAAATAATAAGCTGGAATTAAAAATTACATGACAAGCGTGAGAAAGAGAAATGTAGGTTTCGTATTTGCAAAGGTACAAAACTTCACGATTCTGTTGAATGCAGGAAAAGGTACTGATTTAAATCTGGAATAACATGTGAAAACCAGATCAGAACGCTTTCCACAAGAACAATTAGGATATGTCTTCTAACATTTGTTTGACAAATTATTTCAGTGAGGACTCTGTATTTAATTTATGGCAGCATATTTTGGGCAGGAAAGTTGACTTGGAAAGGCCATCGTAACAGAGTGGGTGGAGATACCTGTTGAGTAGAAATAATTTTTTGTATATTATTTTAATAGTTCATTATGCTGAAATCAAGAAAATGACAGGCAGTCAAAATATCAGTACTTTTATATCATCTGAAAATTAGTTTAAATGTGTTTTGTGAAACAGCGTAATTGATTGCAAATACCAGGATGTATGACTGAGGTAAGCGAGCAAAGAAAAGGAACTTTCTTAGTCCGTCATGCCCAGTGGCAAGTTTCCTGTTCATTTTAAATTGGTGAATTTCTCCAAGGCCAGATCCCAGACATTGTTTAATATACACGTACCACTTTTAAAATTTAACCTGATTCTTTTTTTTAATGGAGGACTTTCTAGAGAATGTCTAATGCTGCATCTGTACTTCCTGAAAATATCAATGTGAGGGTGAGAGCGACACCTTTATTTTCATGATGATTTCATGAGACGCCTATGAAAAATGCAGCTTCCAGATCAAAGCACAGTGTCAAAATTAGTAGTTTCAGAAGTCTGACGCTTCAAAACTTTGTGGCCATGGTTTAGAGATAGAGGCATTTAGCCATATAGACCTTTACAATATTGAGTAAGACCACTATGTGGCTTAACAAAATAATTGCAATTCTAAATCCTAGACAACAGAGTAGCTAGAATCGAAACAGAATCTCTATTATATATGGCCTTTCTGATTTACGTAGCCTGAAATAAACTTCAGCAGTGATAACTGCGAGCAATAAACACTGAATAATATATCCTGTTGAAAAATCAAATCTGAAATCTCTTTGGGCATTTGAAATTAAATGTTCCTGCTCATATAACTTTGAGTAAAAAACCAGACAATCCTACTCAATTAGTTAAGTAGAAGAGCTCTAGTAGGGGCATGATTACTTTCAAAATTAGCCTTAAATCTTTCCGATGCTTAAATTTTTTAGAAAACCTCTTCTGATTTTTTTTTTTTCTTGCAGTTGCATTGTAATCATTGCTTGAGAATTTTGTGGAGTGCAGAGTAGAAACGTTTTGTTCTGGTCATCTAACTAGGGAGCAAATCAAAAGATGCACATTGGGTATCCAAGCTCCATATATATTTGGTGAAGAAGGGAAAATACCTGCTGGGGAACTAGAGGGCATTTGGGGTGCCCAAACTTAGAAGGCTGAGGCAGTTCCACCCAGTTGGAACCACTGGAGAGCTTCTGCCTGCCCCTGCTGACATCTCTTCCCCTAAGTTTTGTCTGAGGGAAAGTGTGAACCATTCCTTGGTATGCAGCATGGTTTGAATACGTTTGGATATTATACTTTCTTTGGAGCTGTTGATTTCTCTATGCTTAGCTAGTAAATAGATCAATTTCCAAAAGAAGATGTAACTTCGGAAATCTTTAACTATGAATAGACTTTCTTGTTGAAAGAAAAGAACATCCTAATACTAATAAGGAATATGCAAGGATTCAGAATACACCAGCTTTTCTGTCTACCCGATCTTGTCTTGTCTTTCTTGTCACTTGCCTGAAAAGGCAGTTGTCACATTTTATTGCCTAATTTTTTTTCCCCTTGTTTGTGAAAAACTAATGACAATGATGTGTGATAAAGTACAGTAATCTGCACGGTAACTCCTCTAACTTGTTTTGTTCAAGCAAAAGTCAAAAAGAGAGGTATGCTTTCAAGACCTTGAAATTTCAGACTCAAATTTTTTACGTTAGAAATCAATATTTGAAGTTAATTGGGGTGGGTTTTTTTTTTTCTTCTGATAAGGCTTTTCCTCTCTGGAATGGTCCAATTACTAATAGAGAGAGACAACTTCTTACTACTGTCCATGATTTGCAGTCCATAGGGCTTTAGGACAAAACAAATACAGGAATTCTTCTGAGTACTTGATTCATTCTTTATCACTGGTTTTCATGAAACCTTTTGAAAGAAATGATTGGAAGCTCACTTGATCCTCAGAATGACCTCATTAAATATTCCTATTTAGTAAGAATCTTTATGTAAAGCAGCAATTTACTTATAATTTGAAAATTAGATAAGATTATAATTTTCCTTCTGTATTAGTCTAGTAATGCTAGTCCACTACTAGTCTACTAGTCTAGTCGACACTGCCACTTCTACAGCAGGATTTTGGCTAAATGTGAGTTGGGACCGTGACCTTTCTCATAAAAAGTTCTTAGGTTTTCCAGCATGTTTTTTTGGCAAGATTATTACTTGCTTGAAGATCCTATTTTCTGTTGCTGTTGCATAAAAAAATATATATCCTTTGATAATAGTAGTGTTAGTATGAAACAAAATTCCTTTTAAACCCCTGAAATGTTAGCTGTTTATCTCTATATTTTTCTTAGAAATATTTTTTCTCCTCTTTTTGTTGTGTTTATTTTTCCTTGGCTGGTTTGCTTTGTCATTAAACTGCAGAGCTTAAACCAATGGAGAAACAATCTGAATAGAAAATAAATGAATCAGAAAAAGTTAAAATCACCTGGTGGCCTATTGCTTCTGAGCATAAAACACACCTTTCAAATTATTCCCAATAGAATTTGAGGAAAACATTTTAGAAATGACGACCAGAAGCACATTTTAATGTAATATTTTAAGTGACTGGCTTTTCAGTGAATCTAGCCCTGTAAATGTGGTAGATCAGTTCTGAAACACCTGCATTGAAGTGAATCAGCGATACCTTTCAACACCTGAAACCACTGGCCAGGTCCTGCATCTCAGGCAGCAAATGTAAGTAAAGGTCATGATGTCATCACTCTGCTGTGAAGGTGCCTGCATTAAAATGTCCTGCCATCCAGGGAGGGGGAAATGAGGAAAGAGGAAGGCGGGGAGGAGGGGGGAGAATCTGTCATCCCTGAGGTAGGATTTTGAACAGTGCAAATACCACAGTCATTATACCCAGACATGACAGCATGCAGCAAGATTGTTACATGAAATCAGACTTACAATGCACAGTGGACCAAGTGACAATAAGGTAATTGTTGTACACTGGGAGACTAAGAAATAGACTTCTTATGCTTAATACCTACAAAAATTCCCTGTGAGAAAGGCACGCATAAAGGCAACATTATGTACTAGATTATAGGTCATTACACTGTAAGTGCTGTGAAATTTTTGTTTGCCAGTGTGCCGGAATGGAGGTTTGTTGTGCTCTCCGCATTATTTTGGCACCATGCGTCAACTGAATTTCCCTGCTAGCCCTTCGGTAACCTCCTTCCCAAATTCTGACTAGGGCAGATTTTTAGTTTTACAGCTCCTGGGCTATGAATTGGATGTCCTTCTCTGGTACCACATGCAATATGGATTTGCTGTTAGCCTGTATGTGTCTATAGGTGGAGGCTCGTATAGACTGAGGTGACAGAAAGTCTTGATCTTTAAAGGAGGCAGATTGGGAAGGGCAAGAAGTTGTTGTCAGGTAATTATTGAATTTTAAAGTTGTTCATGATATGCGGAGAAAGCAGAAAACAACACGTTTCATTGATCTGTTTTTTCTCCAAATTATATAGGACATGACACTTGGGATTATGTTTTTGTAATGTAGATATTATACATATACTATATAATACATAATAATAATAAAGACCTTCTGTTGGTTGTCCTAGAAGAGACGTATTTGTTCTACCTGGTTAAATTCTAAACCGTGTAAGTCATGCTTATGAACTGTGTAACAAACTCAATGTTTGGTGATATCGAGGTACAGATGTGCACACCTCTAATTATGTATGTTCTGAAACTCAAAATACATTTTGCCTGAAATTTGTTAAATAGTTTAACTGGATTAGTTATTAATTTAATTCAGACTGGTACTACTTTGTGGTGCTACTGAAGCCATAACCTCAAAAATGATTTTCCATTCCTCCTTAAGCAAACTAGTTAAGCCTTTGGCATCCCATACTGAAAATGCAGAACACAATGATTATTATAATACCTGTTTAATAATTGCATTAAGACATTTTATGAGCAAAATGAGTCTTTTCTGACTAGTTGTGGCCTTCCTATCATTGTACAATACCACTTGATTTTGGTAGCAAAGATCACAAATGGCTTGAGAGAACATAGTTTGTTGGTTTTGGTAAGCCTGTGTGTCATTCTTCTTGTGCATAGGGTCACTTTCTGATTTCAGCTACTTCAGCGTAATTCCAGAGTGACCAAATTAATTTTTCTGTGAAATTGCACTTATCAGTACTGCACATTCTGCACTATTTTTTCCTTTAGCGTTTGTCTGAAGAAGCTCTAGAAGTATCAGTACCAATGTGCCAAAAGTTTTTTTTCAGAGAAGCTTTCTTTTTCAGTGCATTACTATGCTATGAATCATTAATGCTAGAAATCTGCTATTAACTTCACCTATTTTTTTTTACTCTAACTTGTGCTAAGGGTTATCTAATTCATTATACTGTCAGTGTTTGAAAAGCCATGCTGTGACTTCTAAGCTATAGAGTAAGCTATAGAGACGAGTGAAACAAACAACGTTAGCTGAAATGAGCCCTTCTCATATTTAAATTCACCAGCCCAAAAAATACACTCGTTAACACATTAATATTTTTTTCCCTTTGTATTCCTTGCCCTTTCTAAAAAGTGCATTGAGGGCAGAGTGGAGTTGCTTCAGCTTATTAGGACCTTTTCTTCCAGAGGATTACTTTTAAATGCTATGTGGCTTGAAAGAAAACTTTCAAAGAATATTTTTTGCCTTTGCATAGAAGTCACTCTGCTCTATAGCTTGGAAATTGGATATCTGCTTGATATCACAAGTCGGTGTGGGTTTGTTTGTTTATTATGTTAAAAAAAAATACAGCTGGCCTTCTGCCAAGAGGAAGATTCCCCATCAACTGATGACCTCCTGTTTTTGATCTCCTTGTTTGTTTTGATCTGCTTTTGGCATGTGACTTTGTAAATGTTTTATGATATGACTGCCGCATTTTTGATCAACTGGGTATAACCACAAGTATGAATATCACCATAAATATCGCAAGTTACGTGTTTACAGAAATGTTGTTCTCTTTCCCTGGTCTCCTCCATGCTGGAGGAGCAGAAAGAGAAGTGCTGAAAATGACACTTCTCTTTCAAGCCTGGCATTGGGTGTTCACACATTTAAGACTTTGGGCCTTTAAGTATGTTTACGTTTCCAGAGGAAGCTTACAAAAATCTGTTTATTTCTCCAAGGAAACCCACATGAAGCAAATTTTTTACTTTCCAATAAAAATCATGGTTCCCAGTAGTAAGATTTTTGGGAAGACTAAAAATGTTGTTGGATGATGCCTTTAACGTGCAGTATGGTCGTCAACTTGTGTTACTTTCTTCTGTGGAAATGCGTAATTTTTTCAGCATAACGCACAGTAATTTTGAGAACAGTAGTCAGATACACAGACTACTCTGAATTAATGGTTATTATCTATACCCACTACTGTTCACAGCAAAGAAATTTCATATTCTGTAAAATGATTCAGAAATCATGTCACCCAAAATGCAATAGATGAATTTGTATGACGGGTTGAATGTGTTGTTGGTAGGTTTTTTTGTTTCTTCTCGTGTTGCAGGGATGTATTTAAAACAATAGGGCTGATATCTTGCAAAACCCTTCTTTGGCTGTCAAAAAAAAAAGTCTGTGAGACAGTACAAAAATCACATGCCTTAATATCAGCATAAATTGTATATTTCAGTTTTGGTAATAGTTAACTCTCTCACTCAAAGCAAATAAGTGAGCAAATGTGCAGACTGCATCTTCTATTTACTGCTCTGCATTTTATTAGAAAGATTTGTTAGTTTACATGTGTTAAAAAAAAAAAAAATCCGTATTTTGAAAGTAAGTGTGATTTTAAAAGCTGCATCATAAACATAGCTGCCAGACAATTGGTACTGCTTTTTGCAAATGTTCCATAAATAAAACAAAACAACTACTTGTATCCTCCTCCCCTACCTTTTAGAATTGTATTTTATAACAGTTTCACTAGCCCTACAGTAGACCTATAATTTAATAATGTCTTTTTGGGTGTGAAAAAGGGAGGATGGTTTTGAAAATATGCTATATTGAGTTTCTGCAGAGGTATTATCACTGTGATTTGATAATGTTGCTCTGGCTATAAGAATAAAAGCACAGATTTCAAATTGAACAGAGCAAATTTTAGAGCAGGGAGCCAGATGATGTGTGTTTTTATATGGATTCTGGCCAATGTCAATTGCATAAAGGGCAGTAATCTGGGGCGTGACTTGGGTATCAGTTTTGTTACACATTCAAACTACTTCTGAATTTCTTTTTTTTTTAATCCTTGGAATTTTTCCAAATGTAACAAACCCAAGCAATTCATACTCTCTGCGGCATGCCTTGCCAGTAACTGAGGCATGTATGAGAATTAAAAGGCTGGTATAAGGCCTGATGCTTATATTTTGCTGATTTTTTTTTTTTTTTTCCTCCCCGTATAAAAGGATTCTGCCTGGGATTTCCCTTGGAAAGGGAAGGGAAATGCTTTGGATGCAGTACTGACAATCCATGTTAGTGTTTGCTTGGAAAAGCATCTCCCTGCAGTGAGGTAAAGTTAGTTTTAAACTGCACAGGGATTAGGGGTCACTGTAAAGTGGCAGCCTAATACTGTTGTATCCAGCAAATGTTTTCTTTTCATGACCAAAAATGATAATTTCAGAGCTGTGACTCACTTATTTGCATGTATTTTTCCAACAGGAAATTCTGCTATCTTAACTGAAATAATTACTCATCCTTTTTTTGAAATTACAGGATTCCAGTTTTTACAAGCATTTAATGTAAATTGCAGGATTTTAATTACTGAAGAAGATTAAGAACATAAGCAGGGAAATTATTCTCTTTTCCCTAATTTTAAGCTTTGTGAAAGATGTTCCATTCTTCTTCATGCTGCTGCTTTCTATGTAACAGTAGTTGTTTGGGGAAGTTTAAATCAACTACTGTATGTGTGATAAAAGGAAAAGGCAAAAGAACCTTTTTATTGCAATGGCACGTAACAAAAAGTTGGGAGAAGCAGACCCAACTCCTTTCCTAGCACCCCTGAGCCCATCCTGTGCAGCATCTGCATTCCTACTGCGTTCTGACTGCCAGGCCAGGGCAATAACACTCTCCACGTTTCTCCACTCTCTCTCTGCATCCTGCATTGCCCTCCGGTGATCTGAGGAAGGTGGGAGCGCGGGAGATGGTGGTGATGCTGGAATCCTGCAGAACAGTGGCAACCAGCTTTTGGAAAGCTGAAGGTTTAATGGAAATTTTAACGGAGTGCAGGAAGAAAGTGCCTGCTTTGACACGGGGACAGTAGAAATTGTGTGCAGGCATGCCGTGCTCTAAAGACCACCCCTGTGTAGTCAGCTGATCAGCAGTAGGGATGAGAGGAAGAGAAAAATATATGTACAGAGAGGTGGTGACGTTGTGCACGGCGCTCTAGTTAGCTCCAGCTTATCTATTGCTCCCTCATGATCATGTCAAGGTGCGATGACACGGTGTCATGCTAAGGTCCTGCTAAGAGACATCACTTCTGCTGATAAAATTTGCTTTTCCATTAATCCTAAGGAAGAGTTCCTGTCTCTTTAAGGTTTGAATGTTTCAAGGACAGTGGTTCAAATAGTTTGAATTAGGAATAGGAAGAGTGGGATAGCAGTTATCTTCAAAGTGAGGAGAGGTACACAGAAGCTAATCTGGTTCTGATAAATTAGACTATCACCAGATCTTCCTCCTTGAAGCCTGCAGAGTGACCAGATGAAACAGACGCACTGGTTGGGGTATATTGTCACCTGCCACTTAGGTCCGATGTTTGAGTTTGTGCTTGATTTGATAAGATTTTTGGAAACTATTTTTATGGGCCAATGAAATACACCTCCTAATTGTAAGCAAGTGCTAGTATTCATGAAGTTTTAAAACTCAACGAGATCTGAATAGATTTCCATAGGGTCAGCAAATCCACGTTTCTAACCTGTAATGCACCTAGTCATATCTTGTGCTCCTACTTGAAATTCTGTAGGCAGTGTAGCTCTTCTAAAATGGCTGTAGTTTTGGTTTTTAAAAACATTGGCAAACCCCCTGGTTCTCCTAGCTTCAATTTTGCAGAAATCCTGAACTATATCTTAGGGTGAAGTTGAGAAAAACAATACAAAAAACTCCACGGCCTTAGGCAGAATGCAAATATGGAAAATACTGGCTTCATAAATGGTTAATGTCTGACAAAGAACAGCTGAAAACAAAACCTTACAGTGGAGCGTACAAGGCAGGCTCGAGACAGGGCAAGCCTGTGCCTTTGTATGAATGAGAGCACACTGATGGTATGATAAGAGCAGGTGTGATTTCAAACCAGTTTCTGAGTTTTAGCAGCTAAGACTCAGTTTCAGGAGGAAGTTTGTTTCCCTGGGGCCAGACTTGTAAAAATAATCATATTTCCATGGAAGTTAAGGGTGTGAATCCCTGGAGAATCTAGGATCTAGACTCTTGAATAATGAAGTGGGTAATTATGATAGGCTGTAACAACATTATTAATCTTCAATCTTTTTTCTGATGAGTAATAAAAGTACATGTAAGGTTTTTTCTCCTGCTTCTTGGCACCCATTTATTCCTGTAGAAAATGGCTTAAAACAGTTGCTTTGGTAGCATTTTCAGCTCAGATTGAATTCCATGTGTAGGACATAGTGTTTATTAGACTCACAGTTCTGAAGCTTCAGAGAAATTTCTGATAGGCACATGTTGTCAGAGGACCAAAAGTGTTGATGTTCATCAGACTGCAAATTGATATTGATTATCTTGGAATTGACCTGGCATCACTGCAAGTAGTGTTGCTTTTGTGTTTTATAGATATATATTTCTCCTTTTCTTTGTAGCTAATTTTGCATCTTTCTCCAGTTTTTACAAAGACGTGACATAAGATTTACCTCCATTACACTGATATTCTGTCCTTGGAGATATTCAGAACTCACCTGGACAAAGCCATGGTTGACCCAATAGAAGTTGGTCCTGCTTTCGGAGTATTACAGGTCCTTTCCAACCTATATTACTCTATCATTGTAAAATATTGATGCAGTAGAGGTTTTATACATGAACATGCACATGCACTTAGTTCTACATGAAGGATTGAGTGTAACAAAGGGCTTAATCATTAATTGTTTGGCTTAAGAAATAGCAAGAGAATGGACAGTGGGGTTAGTCTATATAGAGTACTTGAATCAAACATGTTGAAGTGAGGAGATCTTGGTTCTGCTGATGTCTTCATTTTTTCTAAAGTGGCCAAAAAGGGAAAATTAAAAAAAAAAGTTAGGAAATTATGTATCATAATGATATCTTGACAGAAAATGTTATGCATGCAGTTCACTGGATGATAGGGCTAATGTATTTAATATATTCAGTCTATTTTTTGTCTGTTTTGTGAACTGAATGAGCTTTCTATTGCTCCTTTTCCATTGCGTGCTCCCTTTTGCATAAGATCAGGAAGAGACAACTAGAGGAGATAATTTTTTCAAAGTGAGATTTACAGATGTTTCATTTTACTGAGATTTTAATTGTATGTAGTTGTATCGTTGAGACTGCATTTTTCACGTAACCTGGCTGATTTTGTGTTCATTAAAAGCATATGATTTTTTTCTCCAAGTCTTAGTTCCAGAAATCCCTGTGGACATCCCAACAGTTATGTCATAATCCTGGCACATAATTTGTTAAGTGTCTCTGTCTGGGTATGTCTTTATAGCTTTTACGCAATCTCTGCATGCTATTCTTAAAAAAAAAAAAATGGTTTCTAATTCCATCTGAATATGTGTAAAATGCAACATAATTTCATGTCAGAAAGGTGCTGTGATAAAATGGACTGAAGTCCTTATTCTATCATATTTGGACTTTGTTTACTACATATTTCTTCTGTAAATATTACAGCACTAAAACCTATTCTTGTCAGAATAAGCAGGCAAGTAGTTTGTCTTTGGCTGTCGGACAAGAAAGGTGGGATTGGTGGTAGGGAGGCTTGTTTTGCAAGACGATGTGTTAGAGGGCAGATTTCACACCCAAGCATAATATTGTCATCAATGAAAACTTGTCTTGTAACTTCAAAACTAGCAGTTGAAAGATGTGCACTGCACTAGCGTAATGGAAAACCTGCTTCGTAGTATGTCTGTCTTTTTTTTGTAACACAATATATGCTGAGATAGCTATCAGAATATATTTTTACAGAAATATGTTGCCTCTTTGAAAGCTGAAATGTTGCTTGCTTGGTTGGTCCCTCAAAATTTATGAAATACTCAGACGGCAAAATATTTAGAGATCCAATTTCCCCTTAACATTTTCTCATGCAGTTTTTGTTTCTGTTAGTAGAAGTTACATTGAGAAGAGGATACACATTGCAGTTGTGTGCGTTGTTTTTTGTTTTGGGTTTGTTTTGTTTTTTTTTTTAA
>NW_008795259.1:4257742-4313940 GCF_000699145.1 Aptenodytes forsteri | reverse complement strand
TTTTTTTTTTTTTTAAAATCTCCTCTACTGGCACAGCAATTAGAGAATTATCTGTAGTCCTCTAGTTCTGAGTTATTCCCTTTTTTTTTTTTTTTTTAAATAATGAAGTGAGCATTTGCATTTTCTGTTTAGGGAAGAGTAGGCCTATGTTGGGTAACTTTTTTTTTTTTCCCTGCAGCACATTCAGCTCCCAACTCTGTGGAAGGAGCTGAATCAGTTTGATAGTGAAATGACCAGCTGTCCAAGAAAAAAAAAATCTCATGAGAAAGCTGTCCAATAGGAAAAAGCACATAAAGCTGGTCAAGTGCGTTGCTGGTCACCCTGCCTAGTACTCTAAATTGCAGGACTACCTTTTAAATCTGTGAGTGTCCTCTACTCTATTCTAGTGTTAATGCGTCCTTGGGGCCACATTTTTCACAGAATCTAATCCCTGAAGATACAAGTACATGCCTAGTGTGCTTCCCTTAAAGTGCCTGGACAGCTCCCTGCCATTGATTTGTGAGTTAGATACCGAACTATTCCCCCAAACCATGATGTGCTGTGACTAATCAGTAAATCTAAGTCTAATCCAATGTCTTGGTGAAAACAGGCCTTTAAACTGTGACCTCTTGAAGCACTGTTCTAGGTATTTGACATGTTTGCATTCATAAGAAGAAATGGAAATTGTCTGTCTTCTGGTTTTGGTCCTGCAATAACAATTGTAGTTTATGTTAAAAGCTGAAATTTTCATGATCAAAAGTAGTTTGATATGAGTACTTCAGGAGGCTACAGGCATAACCACATCACAGGGGCCAGGGTTCCTACAGAGAAGTTTGGTTTTGACACTGATAGGTATCTCTGCCCTTCCTTTGTGTTTCCACAAGTGAACATCAGGCCGGAGCAGGACCTTAATGTCCATTCTCCTGCTCAGTCTTCTCCAGTCCAGCTCCATGATACAAGCACATGCTGCACGACAGCAATAATTTTCTTCCCTGAGTAACAGAGTTTGGTGGATGTCCCTCCCATCTGGTCATCCCACTTCAGCAGTTTCAAGAACAGCACAGCATCTTGCCCGCTAATATGGGCTGTCCTATAAGCAGCTGATGAGGCCCTTCATTATTTGTTATACAGTAATGTATAGGATATCTTGTTAGGCCTCATTCCCAGTTTGCAAAAGACATTTACCCCCTGCCCTAGAATTTAAAATCTAATTTAAAACAAGTAACAGGTGGCAGTTGGTAAGAAGCCAAAGAGCACGGCTTAGGGGCTGGAGGCATAAGCATCACACGGCTTGTAGCCTGAACCAGAGCTTTCCATTCAAGCTTAGTACTACCTCATACAGTACCTACAGAAAAATATATTTTTATGTGGCTAAATTGTGTCCTCACAAGGAAAAAAAAACAATTACTGGTGTATCTGGTCCCCACAGAGAAGTTTGCAAACTCTGGGATGGCTGAACTGAATTTGTCCTCTACTCTGGTGCTGTCCCCTATTATGAGTAAAGGTAGTGGTTGTGATTTTTATTTGCTTACTGGTCTTTGTCTCATAAAAAGAAAATACAGGACTGGCTTTTCAGCAGCCATGTGGGCTATATCAATGTGTGGGTAACACAAAAGAAGGTTCACCAGAAGTTCCTTCTGCCTTTGATTAGCTCTAGTCTGTTCCCTTTTCCTCTCAGAGCCCTCCTGCCTCTGCTGGCTGAAGGCAAAGTTTCAAGTTCTTCTCCATTTTAAAGTCCTTCTTTTAAACCATGGGCATTTATAGTGAATTATTTAATGTATTGATGAATAAGACTTTTGGATGAGATTTTGAAAGTGCTGTTATTTATTTCTTGTTTCAATTTGGTTTGAGGTTTTGGGGTTTTTCTTGCCTTAATATTCTTCTGATCCTTTTCATGGGACTGTAGGGTTGGTTTTTTTTTTTCCTAATGTCCTTAGCCAAATTGTCCTTTTCCCCTCCATAGATGATTGGAGTATTCAGAACCTTGCGGTATTGCAGGCTGTACAGCGAGACCTCCGTTACTCTGTCCAATATAAAATTGATTCAATTAGTTATCTGGCTTTAATAATCAATTTAGTGGGGATTTATTTTGCCTAAATAAACAAAGCGGTTTCAAATTAGGCCTGCACACAATCCAGTCCCTTCAGATTTCTGTTCTGTTGCAAAAGAGAACATTTTCTGGTTTTGCTGTACTGTGCGTTTAATGAAGGTAGTTAAGAAAGTTTAGAAAGTAAAAAGATTGACCACTCCCTTTTCTTGGTAAGAACAGAATAAAACAAAACTGTAAATGTTCTGAACATTAGAACAATATGCTTGCAATTAAAGTATAGGGAGGACTGTTATTACTCTTCATTTACACTTCTACTTAGCTTTCCTGAAAAATTAACACACTTTATACTAACAAACAGTTCTGGTTAGCTACTTATTGTGAAGAGGGTACTTAGAAGGATTTTTCTTTTAAACAATTCCTAACTGGCTTTTCAGAATTTTTCTGGTATTGCTGTATTACCTGTCTAGTAATCTTTTGACCCCTTTGCAAATGTTCTAAGTGTAGATATTTAGAAATTACTTGTTTCTTTGTTTGATTAAATGCAGACAGAAAAATTATTTCTGATCAGTTTGACCTGGCAGTGGTATGTCAAAACGCTAAGAAAAAATAAACAAAGTATTTCTTATAAACTTGCATCTGCAGAACTATTAAAATTTTCTGAAATACTTCCTGCTGATTTTGCATTAGTGTTATCTTTGTAGAATAGTCAGCATTAGCAGCAGAAAATCCAATGTTAAATAAAAAGGTTTTGTAGGAGCATACATCTGGAGCTTTTTTTTTTATCTAGGAATATGTCTTACTCCACATATAGACTAACATGCATGTCAATGTAAAACCAGAAGAATAACTGTATGTTAAGCTACAGCAATAGCATGGTTCTTTTGGGGTCAAGCAACAATTGCCAAGTAATTTATTTCTTCAATTTTCAAAGGATTGAGTGCCAGAACTATAGAGACACCAAGATCAGAACACTGTGGAAGAAGAATAGTCAGTGTGCCAGTGTATATCCAGTACAGCAAACTTTCAGCCTTATTATGTAGGTAATGATTTATTTTAGAGAGTTTTGAACATGCCTACTTCCAAATGAACTGGAACTTTACGCTATTGTATTGGAAGGATAGAAACCCTTGTATAAATCTCTGTGTGTGTAAGACCTGTTTAAACAACTTAGGTGACATGCTAAGAGAAAAATATCTTTTTATTAGTAGGATTTTTTTAGTAAGTACAGCTTGTGGACGTATTTCTGAAACGTAAGGTTTGTGAAAAGAGGAATAGGTTTTTTGTACATCTGCATGACATCTGTACCTAATTAACAAGTTTATTTCCAAAAGTGCTTAGCTGAAGCTCAGAAATTAATCCCAAGAAATCTTTTTTTTCCCTTTGAATTACTTTTTGTTAATAAAATAGCAAAAAAAACTATGCCCATGTGTTTCTTGCTTGTGGTTAGTCCAGACATGCTTTTTCCAATACAGACCTTTTTTTAATGCTATACCACTAGTAACGTTTTGAATTGCGGAAAACACTTTTATAAAACGTTGCAGTAAGGGAGACTTTTTAGCAGTTTTCTGGTTTTATTTCCCATATGTACAGGATATTGCTTTGACATATCAAAGAATTGGTTCTGCTGCAAACAGAAAGAAAGAGCGTGTACTAAAAGTAACTGGGGACGGGCGGGTAAAAAACAACTGGAGAAGGCTGTGCAAGAGATTTAAGTTGCTTCCACCAAACAAGTCTTACATTCATTCCTGAAAGTCTCAGCCCTGGCTCTTTTGCTAGCTTTCACCAGTATGGCCTGCTTATCAAAGCACTTTATCAGTGGGGAGGGGATGTGGGTTAACCACTTCACTCAACTCGAACTTCCCAGCTAGCAGTCTGTCACCCAACAGCTGTTTTTCAATATGTACACTATGTGCTGCGGAGCTGATTCAGAGCTCATGACAAGAACGGCATTGTATTATGGGGCTTGTTCAAGTTGGGGTTAGTTTCCTATAAGCTTTAAGGGAAAAGAATCCAAGCGCAGCTCCAAGGTTCTGCTTGTTTTTTTTTTAAAAAAAAAAAAAAGGTATTTTCCCCATCACAGTTAAGTGTATGTGTATATGTTTAAAATATGCAATCCCCCAGTCCTTGCCATCTCCCCTTTCTGGAAAGTGTCAGCGTATCTGTTTCAAGTGCTAATATAGCAGACCAGATCAATCAGTAATTCTGTGAGTGGTATATCCTTAATATAGATACAGAGAGTGAATGTGTGTGCCTATATTTCTATTTATTTCCATTCTATTTTTTCTCTGTGTGTATATAGAAAATAAAAATAGATTGAAAGGTAGACTGAGTTTGAACAATTTTTGAGGGGCAGGTTCAGAGCACATTTAGAGTGGGAAACTAATTTGCTGGTTCCTTCAATGTGTGCATTCTTTCTTAAACACAAGTTAAATACCTAGCCTTCATGGGGGTGAACCTAACCCTCTGAAAATGCATAGATTTAGTGCAGTTTCAGGGGGAGCGGCAGAGAAAAAGTTAATACCATGCCTGCTCTTCAGAATCCAAGCATGATGGTGAAACTGCTGAGCTTCCCACAAGCTGCTCCTTGGCCTGGAGATCCTGGAAAACAGAGGTCCAGTGTGGGGGAGGCAGGGAATCAGATGAGCAAACCCAAACTCAAGCAGCTGGGAACCTGTGGGGTGGCAGGGTAGACTAACAGACCACCCAGTAGTTGAGAGGGTCTAGGGTGGATTGAAAAACAGAGGAATAGCGAGGGGGTTTTTTAGTTCTGTGCTAGAGGGAGGTGTGTGGGATGGAATTGGGCATTGGGTAATTATTAATCACCTCCTGTATTAGCCAGAGGTTAATACAGAAGGATTCTTTCCAAGGAGAGTTCATGTAACTTGCTGAAAATACCTTCTTCATTCTCAGCGGGTGCCCACAGCACCTGGGGTCTTCACTAGAGTAAGGACTGGGGTATTGCCCTGGTCCCTGCTGCTCCCCGTTCCTCCCCCTTACCTTGTACATTGGCCTCTAGCTCATAGATGCGCTGTAAAATTTCTAAGCTGCACCAGTCCTCTGGAGATTAATAACGGCAGAAGGAAAGTGGCAGGAGCGGAATGCTGTTCTGCCAGGACAAATCCCACCAGGGCAGTGATGAGGCCAGGTTTGGCTCCAGTGTCTCTCTGAAGCTCATCAGGCTTTTATGTCTCTCAGCTGGGTGAAGCACACTGACAAACTGCTGGTTTTTGGCAGGCTGCAGTGTAATGCTTCACCTTGCAGACCACAGGTGTCCCAAGAGAAGATTATCCCTGCACCACCCATGAGTGTTTTGAATCTCATGATGCTGCAGTCTTCTGAACACCTTCTGTTCGGTCATCTTGATGGCAGAGCTAGTCTCAGGCTGTGGTTCATGGTTCCTCCTGGAACAGTTTTACGATGACTTTCCAAAACTGCTTTCCGTTTGTCTTTTCCTAGGGATACAGTAGGAAGAGGGAGTGTTAGATACTCAACTTGTTCCGAATTTCAGCATTTGCATGGGATACAAGTAAAGTCTAGAAACAATTTAATTTAGTTCCTTTGACAGAACTATGACAAATCCTGTTAATGAGTTATATATCAGCCTTTGAACTTGTGCAAATGAGTTCTCTTACCAGACCGTGGTTTCATTCCTTTCCTTAAACGTAACAAATGAATAAGAAGTGGGGAAGAGTGGAGAACTTTAATTGTAGTACTGATTATTTGATCTATTTCCTTGTAAATATAATTAGTAATATTCTTTTAACTTCTTGGATCCAGAAGACTCAGAAAAACCTTCTAAAATACTCATTTTATATTCATACAAGCAACTTATCAGAATTATTTGATCTGGTTCTTTATAAACCTTCTATTTTACAGAATGTGGAAGAACGTGCAGATATGCTTACGACAGCTTGAAACAGTGATTGAGAGTATCAGTGATGAATTAAATCTGGACAGGATGAATTTACACAGCTACAATGGAAATACTCTGCTAGAGTTTCACCTAGGATACAGTGCTATACAACCTGCACCCAAAAAAGGGCCTAGGCATCTGTAACTACTGTAATAGCTCTTACCTGAAAGATGTTGTTTCTGCTGACAAATTGCTACCTAGACCTCCTGATACATTGCTTCAGTACGGATTATTTTGCCCAGTGTAACTTCTCACTGTGTTTATGGAATATGTCCTCCCAACGTCCCCTGTCCAGCTACTGGCTTGGCATAACTACTGCAGTAGATGTGATTAGACATCCTTTGCAAGGAAGTGGTCTAAGAAGTACTAGAAAGCAGCCATGCTATAGAAATTTTTGCTGTCTCTGGCTGATTTAAAGGACTTCCATGGTTATCAACAACATTCATTGATTTAGTATGCCTTTATATTTCTGATAGAGGTGTTCAATTTAGTTCTTATAAATTGCATGGGCCTTCTTTCATGACCAAGAGAAAGAGTTGCCCAGGGTGAGTTGTTAGCAGGCCTCATGCCGAAGTGAGGTCGCTTTCTGTGGATCGTTCTACTGCTCTTTATTTTACATTCTCAAATGCACTTTACGGGTGTGAATCATACCTCAAAGGCAGGAGGAGGTAAACATGAGACAGGTGAGTATTGTCAGTTCTGAGGAACAAAGTGTTAGAGATTTTTCAGACGTTAGCAAAAACAGGCAGAACAAAGATTTTTTGACTTCCTAATCCGTATGGTTCAATGTTCAAGGCAGGTGCAGCTGTTTGAATGTGGAGATTTCCTTTTGCCATTACACTCTCAAAAATTTGTCAGTTTTGGTGGTCCGTGTATTTGATGAGTTTGTCTGATGCACATATAACTAACTCTAGCTACTGATTTTCATAAAAATTTAGTTTAGGCTAGATATACATATAATACAATTAAAACTGACCCTAAACTTTGAAATAGAACCGTAAAGGAAAATACCCCTGTTGGTCACCAAACGGGGAGTCTAGTTGGCGCAGATAAAGGGCGTTAAGACAGAACCATCTTCAGGTGAGTCACAACAGTCTTTCCTCCCTATGGTGAGTCCCAGACAGGAAATCGGAAGCAAGAGGGGAAAGGAAAAAGGATTATAGACCAGGACTCACCTCAGGAGCACACACTTAAAAAATATGTTAGTTGTTTCACCAACAACTACTAAACTATTATTGTTCAATAATGTGAGGAAACAGTGGGTGACTTGCAGCAATGGGGATTGAGCAGGATTTTTCTTCTGAGGGTCAGACTGGCATAGCCCCATCAGAAATTTCAGAGGAATGGAGACTGTGTCGGGAAGGCAAATGTGCTTTTAAATAGCTGTACCTTAAAGGTTGAGGGCAAGTCCCAGTGATGAGGGGTCTTGAGTATTCAGATGGCCAGAGGCCAACCTTGGGAAGTAAGTGGTATGACAGCAGGCTGGTACACCTTGAGCCATGGCCACTGCAAAAAAAGACAGCAATGCAACTTGGTGAACCCTGAGTTTTAGGTAAGTGACCTTTGAATCCAGGAAATCATCTCTTCTACCTCCCTGCTCAACAGATTGTAAATAGGGGATTTAATTGTTTGCTGATTGTAGGATATAGATGTAACTCATTTATGCCTGATAACGGGTACATATTATAAATCAAAGTATAGCCTGCCATTTTTTAGTCCCACGTTAAGTTATCATGTCATCCTTTATGATGTGTGAACTCATAATTGGGAAGGATTAAATTTGAGAGTAAATCTTAAATATTTTTTTCCAGCAGATTCATTCCTCTAATTTTGAAACTAATGCTAAATTCCTGCATCTTTGAACACTATTTGTGAGCTATCTAAAGCATGCAGGAGGTTGTTCTCAGGAGCATTTATAGCACAGTATTAGTCTTCAAAAGGGTTGATTGTCCATGATTCTTCATGCTGTATAATGTATGATGGCTGTGGGTGGTGGTAGATTCCTTTGGAGAGATGTGCTTGGATATTGCATAAAGATGCCTAGATTTTTATTAACACCTTGTTAACTTAAGAGCTGTCCAGAAAAGGTTAATAAATTTTTCAGAATGGAAACTTTATTTTATCATTTAATTTTACCCTGCTGACTTTTATTACTGACTAGTTGTGGGAGATGGAGGTTGAACTGAAACTTTTTACACCCCAGAGCATGCCCATTAAATTTCTTTCTAAAAAGCTTGTCAAAACACAACAGTCTCATTCTTCTTTTTGCAGGACAAATACATTAATAAAACTGGTATATTCCCCAATGCATCACCAGTTGTAATTTATTATAAAATATGAATTATTTTAGTTGCTAAAACATTGACCTCCAGTGTAAAGAAACTGTTAAAAAAATTTTGAAATTAAAATAGAGACAAAATTCTCTTTCATATTCTGTGGAATGTCAAAGGTGAGATTTTAATGTTGCTGAAGGAAGTCGAGATTGAATATAGAATTTTCTTTGTATCTGGAGCAATGAATCGATGATCTGTCCAGGCCTATTGTTTCAAGAATTATTGTTAACTTAAGAAACAAAGGGTTGCGAAGTGCCCTTTGGAGAATCTTGTTCATTTTGCCATTCCTGCAGATATGAAAGAAATTCTTTATTCAGCAGGATCCTTTTTGAAAAGGGTAACGATACAAGCTTCGCCACCTTCCCTTTGGGAAGTGCTCTCCAAACAGTTGAAGGGAAACAGAAGAACGTTTTTGCTGCGGTGACTAAATGTAAGTCTTGTTCAAGTATTTGGCTTGCTTCGATATCTATCCCCTCCTCACCCAACTGTAAAGGTTTACCTGGGCTACAGGACAAAAATAACATCGAATTCCTTGCCAGCTGCCGCAGCCTTTCTTTTAGCTGCCTGCTGCTGGTTAAAGTTAGAGCTCTCCTGGAAGTGGAGGCTCTGCGGCTCGATCACCTGTGCTCCTTTCACATAGTCTTCAAGCACAGCACCTTTGCCCGCTTCAGTCCATCTTTTGGTTGTTGCTGCTATTTCAGTTCTTATTAAGTTTAGTTGTTGATTGATTCTTCCTGTCAGTCCTAAAGCCACTGTTTTGCAACTTAGTTAATTTTAATTAAGATTTGCCAGTAATGTCATGACTCCTAGCTTTCCTCGCATGCTTCGGCCAAAGCTGGGAGGAAAGTGTGAGGAGACCAGACGGTCCAGAGACAACAAGCGTGATGCGAGAGCAGCGTCCTGGGACTTGGTCAGGAAAATGGCTTAATAACAGGATGTCCCATGAAATGCAGACCACTTGAGAAGTGTGACAGCCTTTAGAGCCCCAAAAGGTTGTAACATCTGTAGTTGCTTCTTGTATGCACGCAGTTTCAGTAGCTTTCACTTTGATTGTGTGGATATGGGTTTGATTTTTAACAGATATTTCAGACAGCTATCTACAAATATGTTCAGAAAGGGGGAAAATCCCCCTCATCCCTACCAACTTATTTTGGTTTTAGCTACTCTAAGTCCCTTTTTTCTCGCTTATTGGCCTCTAATAAGCTTCTAAATATGTACAATATTTAGGGGCATTTCTATTCATCTTTCAGTCAGCATTTAAGTGCATTATTCGTTTAGTTAAACATGTATTTTGCTTCTGTAAATGTATTATTTATCTGATAAATCCTATTGGTTTATTTGGAACCTTTACAGCCTGAAGGGCAAACATATTTTGGCATGGCAACAGTTTAGAAAACATGTATTATTTACCCATCAGAAAGTAATGGGTCCTAAGGAGCCATTATGGTCCAGCTTGTAAATCCTTCTCAGTTTGCATATGATTGACCCAATAGACAGTAACAACTCTTGGGACCTATTGTGGTCTATCCATATTCATTTGGTTGCCATACATGTGTGTAAAGTCTGCTTGCTGAAAATCCTTACAAATGCTTGATTGAAAAAAATATGTACAGAAAGTTATATTTATAAATGAAATTGCTTGGTCAGTTTTAATTTCCCTCTTTCCTTCTCTCCCATAAATACCTAGAGACACTTTTAAGGAAAATTGTTTGTTTTGGAATTACACAAGCACCTAGAAGAGCTTTATCCTAGTAATTATTTCTTTAAAAAAAACCCAACCACTTATGTAATATAATATGCAGTCTGACTTCCGATGAATTTTTAAATGTTTTTATGCCAAGTTTCAGGCTATCAGCAGATTTTTATAGCTGAATAATAAACATTAAACACATGAGTGTATAATGGAAATGTTGACACCTCCAAGGCTAGTTGAACAAATAATTTTCGTGTAATAAGACTTTTGCTTTTTAGACCTAGATGTTTTGAAGTTTTATTCAAACCATTTCTTTAAAACCAGTACTTCTTCAGATAGCATGGGAGTGTCGTGTGTGATCCAAAAAAGGCGTTGCCATCACCAGAACTGTCAGGCTCTGGCACCCGAGGAAAAGCTAGCAGTATTCCAGTGTATTAGTACTCGGTGTGTGTCTGTGTCTGCATTCTTGAGTTTACACTTGTTTCTGCAACATGGTGGAAGAGGATAAATAAGGATTATGGCCACCTTGGTATGCAGTTGTTCCTAACTCCGTGCCACGATTTCCTTGTGCAGCTTATTACCATTTGGAAGACTGGCTGGGGAATTTCTCTTAAAATCGTTACAAAGGCAATAATAAAAAAAGAAAAATGGTGATTTTTGTGGTGTATGGAATGTAGGCCTTGTTCTGGCCAATTATTCAGAGATTAACTTCTGTTTTAGCTAGGTCCATTGATGTTCATCTTGGAAACAGTGCATAGCATTTCTTAAGGAGCTTATTTGGCTCTGAGCTTGTGTGTGCCGAGTACCTTGCAGAAAAGAAAGTGAGCACCACCATGGGTGGGGCCCAGCTGGACGAGATGGTCCGAGCGGTGGTGAATGAGTGTGCCTGCTTCTCTCAATCAGCAATACTGTGCAATGTCTGCTCAGTGTTTTAAGCCAGCCAGAATTTGTGGTCATCTTAAAGACTCGGGGCAGGGGGAGGAAATCATCCTTTGAAACCCAAAATGTTTTATGAAGTAGTAATAATAATGTATGGGAACACTGAATTCTGGAATTGCTGAAGGGCAATGGGAAACTTGATTGTGTGCATTAACTGGGAAACTTTTTTAAGGCAATGAGCTCCTTTGGAGCTTACCCTTGTACCTCAATCTGAATGTGCATATAAATAGATTTACATATTTATTTAAAGAATGTGTGTGTATGTACATTTTAAACTAATTATGTCATTATTAAGGATTTCTGTACATTGTTACTTATGTGCCCTTTCCAGTCTTAAAGCAATTTGTCTGGGACTATACGCATGATATGCAGTCTCTTGAGCTTCAGTGGTCAAATAATATGTACTCACAGAGGAGTGAAATAAGAGTATAGCAAAACAGTCTATACCTTCTATTTTTATTTAAAATTTGTGGTCAGATATTCAGTCCTTGCTGCAAAGCAGAATCTGTTTTTTATTACATGTTTAAACAAATGACAGATTTTTAATGGAAAATAATAATCACTTTGTGACTCTTTATTAAGCTTAAAGAGAGAAACTTGCAAATCCTTAGAAGACCTTAAGTCTGCCTAGTCTCTCTAGTTGCAAAGTTTAGCTTGAAGAAGAAAATGTCAAGTATTACAACCAGTCATTCTCACTGCCCCAAACCACTGCTATCGTCTCTGGCCTACATGTAAAATCATCAGTCAGTAATTATATCTCTTGCTGCAGAGTATAGTAATCGGTGTTTGTTAATCCTCATTATAAACACAAAAATCAGTTTAAAACAAAAAATGATAGAGGACATTTATTTGCAGTCTGTTTATTGTAAAGCTCTTTACAGGTAATCCACAAGATGATGACTTCTGCCAAAGCTGAAGAAGTCTATTGCTTTTTCTGTAGACTTTGCTTATCATTAATAGAAAGCAGCATGTGTACATCCTGCAAACTCATTTCCTTATTTAAAGTGGGCATCCTTCCTTTACTGAGATATGCTTCCTCTTTTAATACAGGAGTGAGGATGAAGCCTTTGTAAGTCCTTAAAGGCACATCCCTTCCAAATGACCTTTTGTCCCGTGCTAGTAAGTTGCATTGTTTAGTCGACTCCCTGTTCAGTGCAGCTACATGAGATGTCTTTGGAAACGAAGAAAAAAATTTTTCTTTGCTAATTAAATTTGGAAACATGTCATATTTTCCATTTATAAAGCGTAAATGAAAGCTCAGTCGAGTGTGTTGTGCCTTTTGGTAGCCTGTTGGGGAACTGAATTCCAGGGAGTAACTGAGCAAGGTTTATTCATGCAGGTCTCAAAGGATAGTCACTGCATTTAAGCAGAACTTTGCCCTATAGATTTCTAAATCCTTATACAGATAAAAATACTGTATTTATTTTCCTCTGATTCATATGACCAAAAATTGTCCAAATATATTTAACTACATACAAAATTTACCAGGTCTATACCTTTTCTATATGTGAGCAGCAACATATAGTGAGGTATCAGTGCTACATTTCTCTTGAAAGTTCAAATGCATCTTCCAGTACACATGTTTATTTGCCTAGGTTTACTTTTTGTTTATTTATTGCTTTTTACTGGGTTTAACAGAAAATTGTTCTTCTGTGAACTACTTGTCCTTGATTTTCCTGACAGTCATGGATCAGTTGCCTGCATTTAAGCAGAAATTTGCCCTATAGATTTCTAAATGCTACATACAAATAAAATACTGTATTTATTTTCCTCTGATTCATATGACCAAAAATTGTCCAAATATATTTAACTACATACAAAATTTACCAGGTCTATACCTTTTCTATATGTGAGCAGCAACATATAGTGAGGTATCAGTGCTACATTTCTCTTGAAAGTTCAAATGCATCTTCCAGTACACATGTTTATTTGCCTAGGTTTACTTTTTGTTTATTTATTGCTTTTTACTGGGTTTAACAGAAAATTGTTCTTCTGTGAACTACTTGTCCTTGATTTTCCTGACAGTCATGGATCAGTTGCTGTGGAAGAGAGATTTATTTCACAGGCACTGGATTTATAGCATTATTAAATCAATTGGCTAGAAGTTAGGTTGCAGGTAGTTTCTCTAATGACAGATACAGTATTTCACTAATCAGAGATGAAGGAAACTGAAATATGAAAAAATTTGTGAGCCATTGCCAAAGTCTTAAAGCCAAATTTTGCCCTTAAATACTTTGTAAATTATAATGAGAGGCTATGTTAATTGATCCCTCCTGTTTTTATCATAACAGTGGACAACTTAAAAGGGAATGGTGTTTTTTTGTACTGGCTACTTCATTTTACTCTGTGTTTTAAAAGCCTTTCTTCGTTGTCTCCTCCCTCCGTATCTCCCATTTCCCCTCCCAGTGAACAGTCAGGATTACACCGTGGTCGTCTATGGTCCTCCCTTGTCCTCTTTCCCTTTAAGTAATAATTATGTGTTTTATAGAAACCCTGGTGTTTGAGCTGGAGAATCCCACACTCCCCCAGTTCCACATCAGCAAACTTGTTAACTCCATTTGGTCATTTTCCATAAATTTGCCAGACTACAGTTGTTTTGGATTGTCGATTTGTTGTGGGGTTTTTTTTAGGTTTTCATCCTCTGTTTATCCTATGGAGCGTATCTGTAGGCAATTGGTAAATGCTTTCTTTAAAAAGCTTTTAAAAGGGTCTTTCCTGAACTGAGCTAGCCAACATTGGTGTGTGTACTCAGACCAGGTCCTGTGGAGTTGACTGGGACTCCCAGAGCTTTCCTCTGTGAGATGATGATCCTTTCTGTCCCAGATTTGTTGGGATGTATACATATGCTTATCATGAGTGATACCATCAGTTTCCAGGGGACTGTTCACACCTGTGAAACATTAGAGGGTGGTAACATGAATTGGTAAATACCTTACCCCCTCCTGACTTGACCCCAGGGAGGGGGTCTCCACAGGTACCTTGTTAGTTACTAGAGAGAGGGATTTTGCTCTAAAGGATGAATCAGAGGAAGAGCTTAACCCCCTCCTTCCACAGCTTATTTTATTGACTATCTAGTCATAGCCACTTTCATTCAAAAACCTGGCTGAAATAGTCTCCTACTTTTCTGTCTAAAGCCCTGTGCTTAAGCTACTCGCCTCAGAAGTGGGAAACCTGCATGGTGAAGCTTCCTCATCCTAGAGGACTTTAAACCCCTATGTTGCCCGTCCTTCACAGGAAATGCTCTACCTGTGGGGGTACACCAAGGCAGGATCTGCTCTCCAGTGTATGCCATCCAGCAGCCAAGCATTCAGGATGTTTGTCACAGGGACAAAGCCACTACAGGTGAGATAGGTGAGGTATAAAAAAAGGAAAATGAGATACAAGATGGTTTGAACCTGCAGTGGAAAGAGAAGCTGGAAGAAAATAAATTTTTCATGTTCTTCGGGGAATATTGAGAACTCAGTGTGGTTGAGGTTGAAATCTTATACCCATTGCAATCAACTGGAATGTTGTCATTACATGCAAAACACAGCCTGTTGCTTTTAGTGACTTCCCCAAAATTGCAATGGAATTCCATGGCCCAGCTGACTCCTGGTGCCAGCCTTCCAGGACTATGTTTAAAAAAATAAAAAAGGAGAACGGAAAAACGCATGCATGCCTCCATAAAATTTGTGCAAGTTTTTCTGAGCCCTAGTGAAAAAGGATGGGGTTTTGAAATAGGACTTGCTACGGCCTCAATACAGTAAAGTGTTCACTGGAGTGGTTTTGTGACCAACCTGTATGTGACAAAATACATATCAACCTCCTTTGGATGACAGTGATGGACCTTTTAGAACAGCCACCTTCTGCGCATGCAGTTTGGAGGGGACCTTTATGACCAGGTGGTTGGTGTGATTAAGTTGTGAGCGAGATCCTTACTCAATTGCAGGTAGTGCAAATTTGCTGATCACAGAAGCAGGGCTGTTTTCTTTAACAAGTTTGAGAGAATGTTTGTTCTGGAGTTAATTAAGATGCTAGCAGCAAAGGAAATTCATGTGCCCTTCTGTCCTTTCTTCACCCCTAAGAAAGATGTTGAGACAGCTATCTTATTAGATCCTGTTTGACTAATGAGTGTATGTGTGCAAGGCAAAAACCAACTGGCCAATGACCTTAACATTTCTGATATCCTTTGCTCTAGTGGAAAAGGAGAAAAGGAAAAAATGGGAGGGGAAGATTTTTTTTTCCCCGGTTCTTAGGACTGTGATATGGGGTCCTTAAGGAAAATGTTCTTTAGAATTCCTTTAAGAGGAACTCATATCTTCCATCATATGTTTAAGGGGAAATTTTTAAAAATATTTTAATCAAACAAGTTGCTATGATTTCTGAAGCTGTATTGCAGTAATTTTATCTTTTAGATTTAATGTATGAAATATTTTTATTTTTGCTTTCTGGTTACAGAAGGAAAGAGCTAACTCAGACCAGCTGCTAGCTTGCATGAGTAAAGACTATTGAATTTGACTTTAATAATAAGTGCTTTACTTATTGTAGTCAGTTTGTTCAATATAGAGGAAACAGGGCATGCAATGATACTGTATTTGGACCTTATACTGTGTATATGTGTAAAAGTAATATTGATTTGTGCAACAATGCAACATTAACATGTGCACTTAGCTGTAAGCATATGAAGGTTTTGGAGGGACTACCTGCAGATTAAAAGATAAGAACATCCATAAGTGTTTTCAGAATACATATTCTTAAAAAAAAGATACTTGAGCTTGTGTAGCTGAGATCGCTGCAAGCACTGGCATAAGGTTCAGTTTTTAGAGGCTTGTTCTATGACTGGGAAAAGTGTCACTTGGCACTTAGTGTGTTTTACTTCAGTGAATCAGAAAAGAAGAAAGCTTTTCCCATTTATATCAGGATAGCAGTGAATAGTTGTTCTTGCTGTTGCTTAAAGAATAGGAGCCCTGCTGTAGGGTGTATAGGGAATTGCACCCATATGCTGGACTTGAACTTGACCTAGACCTGTAAAAATCAGTACTTCTAGTTTTAAGTTCTTTCAGAATTCTTGTGAACAATTAGCTTAATGCTCTGGGATGTAAAAATGCAGCCAACTGACTGTCTTGGCTCACAGAGGCCGTACAGTCTGTTGGCAAAACAGATTTATAAAAAATGGTACATTTATGCTATTTATTTACCAAGTGCACTGTGATGGCTACGGAGAATACATTCCCTTTGATATGTGTCAGTAAATATTTTAATGGTTCATTTAATCACGTACAGGCTTGGAGAGATTTTTTTGTGAAGAAATACATACCTGCTCTGATGGTTAAATTATGCATTTGTTTAAAAAATACAACTGAAAAAAGCCCACCAAACAGCTTCTAATACATCTTTTAGGGCAGGAAAGACACCTTTAATAAAAACTCTATTTGAAATAGTAAGACTGATAATATGTTTTAATGACAATTTGTGTTGTCATGTTAAAAAGAATGTAAAGTAGCAACAGCTTCCCAAATATTTTATTCTGTTTCAGCCTTCTTGGAAATGCTAAGGCCATCACTGCCTCCCTCCTGTTCTCGAGGCCCTATCCCAACCAAAAAAGCCCAAACTCTCGCAACTTCCCCTCCCTTATACTCTTGGAATTAAGAAGGCATGGGGTTTTTTTGTATTTTTACTGGGAGCTTCAGAATGCCAGAAAAACCCCAAAGTTATCCTCTGAAGTACATCAGGCATATTTTGAAAGTGAACGGGGATATAATTTGCAATTAAGCTTGGTTTTGATATGCATAACAGGACAAGAGTAATTCCTGGGACTAAGAGCTTTTAAATATAGCCTGGATATTGTTTACCTATCAATTGACTGAAATCAGTTGTAGGTTTTGAAATGAGGAAATGTTACTCTTGGAAAAAGAAAAATACCGAAATGAAATACCTACTTTATGTAATGAAAATGTAGCATAAACAAATGAGCTCAAATCTGAAGTAGATAAAATTTATCTGGTATTCTACTGCTGACCAGCCCTATATTTGAGATTAATAAATAGGATTTTTTTAACTGGCAATGAATGGCTGTTTGGCTTTCATTGCAATAGAGGAGGCAGAAAAAAAAGTTATTTTATTTTGAAATTATGATACTCTCCGTTTCTTTAAAGTTGACTTTTTAAAGTTCACATACGTGTGGTCTGCACTGGGGTTTGATAAAATAGCTTTTTAAATTTCATTCTTGACTGAAGACTGGCAGGCAGCACTAGACAACCAATCTTCCTTCTAGTAGATTTCCTTAAACGAAAGAGGGGAAGGGTTGGAAGCATCACCTACCAGTTCTCTTTACCTTTCTTGTGTAGTAATTCCTGTTAAGGTCCTTGTTGCTCCTAAAGTCTGTTTTCTCCAACCCTGAATTGTCAGTAAGTTGTGGATGAAGCACTGGAAGAAGGTTTTTCTGTACCTTGTTTGTCCCTGCATGTGAAATGGCGGGGACAAACATGATCCAGGTATTGGAAGTTATTTGAGCTTCTCTGAAAGACTGCACCACGCTGCTTTCCTCTTCACCCCACGGCATACTTGGAGCCTTTCTAAACACAAAGGACACAGCTGGGAGAGCTGGTCAGGAGCTAGAAAGGTTTCCGGCTTTTTTTCCTGGCCATAGTTGTCTCTGTATTGCAGCTGCTTTTCATCAGAAGCGGGCCGCAGCTAAGAGGTCTTAATCTCGGTTTTCTTCCGAGGGTTTCTAGGTTAGCAGGTGTTGACCGCTCAGCAACACCAAGCAAATCTACTTCTTGGGAGCTGGCTTCTTATGATCTGTTGTTGGTTTGTTGAAGGATAGATGTAGTCCTTTTGTCTAGTTTTTATTGTACAGAATTTAATTTCATGGTTGAGATGATGTTAGCAAACATAAGAGCTAGACTTTTGTGTGGCAGATGATGATCTGAATCATAAATCATAAAACATGATTTATGATAAAATTGGGCAGCAGCTTGTAACTGGGAGCGGATAAACGCTGAAAACAAAGTGCAGTATAGTTGACTTTCAATGCTCCAATGAATTTGAGTAACATATAAAGTAGATCTTTCCAGCAACTTCTTGCTCTGTAGTGAACCCAAACTGATTAGTATCTGAGTCAAACTTGGATATATGTAGTTTCTAGACTTCCCTTAATGAATGTGAGTCCTCCCTGAGGAGGAAGATTCTTCTATAAGCGATAAGGGTAATTTTGAAAGTTTATTCCTAAATCTAACACACTTCTGGTCTGGTCAGCATCTTATATTTTTATATTTTTTCAAGAGAGAGAATGTAAAGCAGAAAGAAGGAGGAAGAGGAAATCCTGTGCATGCATAGGGTGAAGTGTCATCCCTTCTTTGGCTGGCTTCTCTCAAGTTAAACCAGGAGGAAAAAGAAAAGTGAAAAGGAGTAGTAGTAAAACATTTATTCCTTTGTCTGTCTTCTTATTTTCAGTACTGAAGGAGGGAAAATATTTTAGATGGTCATATTATTTCTTTTCTGTACACCCTTTCTAACTGTATTTTCAACTGTACTTTCAGTTAGAGAAGCAATTATCTTGCCTTGGACAAAAAGATACTTTTTTTTTTTAATGACTCTTGTGCTATCTTTAACTATATCAACTGGTTTAGTAACAGTCCCCAAAAGTTAAATGTTTAGAGTTACAGGTTTGCTACTGCTAACAGCATGGGAAAGCAGGCTGTGGTCAGTCAGTTAAATTATGACTGCAAAATCTTTATAAGAAAGGACTACAGTGAAAGGACAGAGAGCATGACTTCAAGATTTGAAGTGAGGTTTGCAAGGTTGATAGTAGGAATAGCTTAAATCGCTTAAATGTTCAAACTGAGCTTATTTAGAATGGACATTAAAGAGAAGATCATTAACTTCAAAGGTACGGCTTCTAAATCACATTTCTGTATGCT
Organism: Aptenodytes forsteri; assembly: GCF_000699145.1. Lineage (NCBI taxonomy): Eukaryota > Metazoa > Chordata > Aves > Sphenisciformes > Spheniscidae > Aptenodytes > Aptenodytes forsteri. Next base: position 4,295,132 of record NW_008795259.1, on the reverse strand, counting down.
TTTATTAGCATGTTGCTGATTATAGATGCCTTGGGCCTTCTATCACTGCTCCTTTGTGCCACTGCTTTAACAGGATGGTTCTTTCTGTGTGCTGAAGGAGAAGAAACTGCATTCTGCCGAAACTCTTTAGAGCAGCGGTTATAAATAGACTTGGAAATAGCAACAAGCTGGGTCCACTGCCTCTGTAATGGCCCTTTCCAAATACTTTAAAACAAATGATTCATCAAATAAGGAATGCTAAAAGAAGAAATCTGCCAATTTGTAGAATTTGACTCCTCCTAATCAGAGCAAGGCAACAGGATGTTGAGTTCCTGCCCTGCACCTGATTAAAGCCAAATGCACTAGGAACAGCTGGGAATAAGAGGAAGCGCCAAGCTCTTCTCAGTTGGGGGTAGGACAGCAAAAGAATTTTTTTAAATCCCTTCCACCTTTGTTGTTCTGTTTTCCTGACTCTTTGACAGATAAGCACTTATTTCCTCTGGTATTTGGACCCCTTAGAAACCACGTACAATGTACAGAACATAGGAGAAAGCTACACGTGTATGTGCCTGGCCTAGGCAGAGTCAATTTTGGTCACAATGTTATTCGACATTCCTCATCACCATAGTATAGCCAAATTGCTAACTTTACAGACTCTGATCGTGCAGGTGCCAAATTCTCCAAGTTCTGCCCACCCACCTTCAGCAAGTCAAAAGCTGTAGGAGCAGCATGGAGACCGAGACGCATTTTCCATCTGGATCGCTGTGGTAGTTCTCACTTCCGCATGCTCACACAGAGCCCCTCAATGAACGTGCTTCCCTTTTTTTTTTTTTATGGAAACACAGAAAAAATGTGAAACCTTTTGTCAGTGCTTTCTTCCTGTGTTCTAGAAACCATAAAAAACACAGCTTTTTAAAGCTTTAGAGTACACACATGACCTCAAATAAGTATTAAGCGGTTATTTTTCCCCATGCAGTTGTAGAATGTGTTGTAGATTACAGCCGAGCACAAAAAATAAGTGTCTTGTAGCATATGCTGTAGATACAGTCACAGTTATACGGTGTTTTACTGCTTAAAATACAGGAATTACTTCAGTGTCAGAAATCTTCCAAGAACCTTAAGACAAAGCTCCTTCTTTAACAATTCTTGAAGTAACTTCTTATGTGATTATTCCCATGATACCAGCTTCTTGCATTCATACCACAAAGCCACTTTATGCATGCGCGGCTTCCTTTCTGCACCTCGTGTCAACAGCACAGGCTGTGTGCTCGTGCAGTCCCTGGGTCTGATCCAACAAGCGACGAGATCGGGAGCAAGACTCCTCTTGGCTTCCCTAAACTTTGGATCAGGCCTCCTACCGCTAGCACTCGGTACCGTGGCATCCGCCACTCGGCTTTTTCTCGGCATCAGTGCTGCCAGGGGATCAAAGTAATGACCATCGCTTTAATGCTTCAGAAAAGCAGGCAATTCAGAAAAACATTTTCATTTTCTTTTTAAAGATGTCCCGGAAACACTTTTCTCACAGCTTGAAATAGAGGAAAATGTGCCCAAAGAATTCTCAGTCTCCATCCACTTTTCCTCTCTCCTCTCTTTACTGAAGCTTGCCAGACTCTCCATTTCTACACCTCTGTTTTTTCTTTAAATTTCCAGGTTAATGTTGGTACTCTTTTGTGAATTGGTGTTAATGGTGTGCCTGACATAGGAGTACTGGGACTGTTGCTGGCTTACCATGGCACTGACAGAATAGCTGCAGCCAAATTTTATGACCTCCAAGGCTGTGTATTTAAGATCTTAGTATATGTCGACCAAAACAGTGTGTCTTTACATCAAGCAAAGAAAAGTGATACTTATATAAACAGTTGGAAAGCCAAGAGGCTCTGCGGCTGTTGAGAGAACAAAAGGACACTTCCATAAACTTGTGCTGTAAAATAGAAACCTCAGGTACTTTATGTTCCTCTTTTGAATTTTCTGGGGGATGCAGGATTCTGGCTGAGGCTAGGATGACTTTCACATGGTGTTTCCAGGGAACAACAGTGAGCAGGCGTCTGTCTGGACCTCTGTGCTGTCTTCTCGTCTGTGCAACTGGAGGGCTTTGCCCCTTGGGAGAGGTGAGGTGGGCTCTTCGAGCAAACAGTCATTGCTTTAGGAAAACAGGCACGTTTCAGTGTTTAGCAGGTATCGTTCTGCTGTTTATGGCTTTTAGCACCTGTTAGAAAGCAACAAATTACTCTCTTTTTCCTTTGACAGTGTATAGCCTAGCTTGCCTATTAATTCGTAATGTGCTTTCCTAATATAGTTTAGGAAACTCTTTCTAAATTATTGTTCACACTATATATGACAATGCAACAAGTTGTATTTATATAGGCTAAGTTAAAACACTGGAGCAATTAAACTCCTACTCATCACATAATGTGTTTTTCCTGTCTTGTAGTGCCAAAAAAAGGTGCTCGAAAGTATCGAGAGATGCGCTCATTTTCTCTGAGCTAATGGAACTTGTCTGCTGCTATTTTGGAATGCACAATCATTATGTATTCTTAGATGTATCTATATTTAAAGCCCAAAGCAGATGTTGGATGTTGAGACAACTTGTGGAAACTTGTCTGTCAAGTCTGATTTTTATTTTTTTTTTCCTTTCTCCCCCTCTCCCCCCCTCGGTTCATTTGTGTCACTTGTGGAAAGAGATTATTTTCAGAAGAAAATGCTTTAATAGTTAGAGCTTAATTGCCCTTCATTGAAATTGTATTTTTGAAGAAGGATGTGCAAAATCTGTGAATAAGTATATTGAAGTTTTCCATTAGATGATGTAGTTTAAATGGTTCAGTAGATATTCTATGTTTTTCAATGCATATTATGGTTTGAAAACAGTACCATTATCAACAAATTTGTTTTCCTGTTTAACGTGGGAAAAAATTTTGAAAAATTGGTGGATGATACTATTTAAAAATCCTCAAAATAGTTTTTAGCAGATTCACACAGATAAATTCTTTGACTTACGCAGCTGTCAGAATAGGACTAGTGGATGTGTTTGAGGGGTGCTAGTGTGCACACATGTATATGCAAACATAAGTGTGTGTGTGTCCATACATTCTCCCTAGGGTTTATTCTGCCACGTACCCTGAAAGTGGTGTGCTGTTGCTTTCAGTAAATAAGAATCAAGGCCCTCTGTGTAGTCATATATATATATAAAACAATAACTTTAATGCTTTTTGGCCACATTGCAGACATTCCAAAGTTTACTTCATTTGTGTTTTCCAGTTCCCTTCATGCCAGCAAGATAAAGCCAGGGAGAAAACAAATTTTTTGTGATTTCACTCCTACAATGCCTGGTCCCAAAATGAGTCAAAGGAGTGTTTCTTATGACTTATTTTCCTTTTCCCAACAAACCCAGATGGCTGTCTCTGTTTTTGGGGGCTTTTTCCTCCCATTAACTCAGAAAATGAGTCATCCCATGATACTTTCAAACACCTTATTTTTATTTGTTTATTTGTTGGGGGGTGGGTGGTAAATCACTAAACTTTTATAATGAGGTTTAGGAAAAGTGTATCCTGTGATGTTGGCAGAAACTAATACAAATGAAAGGAGGAGGTCATCAGTGCAAGTGAAAGGTGTCTTGTGCTTGGAAAAACCTTTAAGTTGCTTTCAAATTACTGTTAACTCTCTGATGAAGTGCTTTCACAGTGTAAAAAAAAAAAAAAAAGCTATTTCCAGTGTGTTCCTCTCTGCAGATGAAATCAGAACAGATACAGCAGAATTGACCTGAACTGTAGGTAAAACTTTACTTGCTCAAACAAGATTTGGGGTAGATTTACTGAACATTTTGGTCTTATAAGGCATTGTGACAAAGTTAATGAATTTCAGGAGCTCCAGTCCTGTTCATCTACTTTTTCTTTCTGCCTCTAGATGGAGGGGTTTTGTGATGTGGCTCAGGAGATGAATGCAGGAGTGTAACTTTGAGACACAAGACTGGGAGGGAGGGTCATCTTGTCTGCTTGATCTAGGAGATTTTTTTTTTTCCCCTGCTTTCATTTTGGATCCGTCTGAGTGAGGTCCCTAATTTGATAAAGATGCTGACGAAGGTAAACTGTCTTCATCATTGCAGCTTAATCTGGCAAATCAGCTCCAGAGGTTTGAAAAGCACATCTGCTTGTGAATGGATGGTTAGTTGATGCCAGCAGAGCCAGAAAGAGAGGTTAGTCTGATGCAGCTGTCTTTGCTGGAGTCGTATTCCTGCCCTTTTTGGGAGGCACAGCAAGGGCTTAACTGTGTCTCACAGCTTTTGTGCGGCACAGCAAGGAAAGCTCCAGTGCCTACAGTAATGTGCCTTTGACTTCTGCTCGAGGTCTACACCATGAGAGGGGTCGTGACCACCTGGCAGTTGCAATTTCCATCTGCAGCTGTGTAAGTCACTGCTGCGACATTGCATGTGCCTGGGGTCCTGAGCTCAAGACCCATTTGCTGAGATTCTCCAGGTACCAGTGTAAAACCTGGAGAAACCTTAATGCAGAGTTATGGTGTAGGAACTGTCTTTTAAAAGTATCAACTCTGTACACAAATTTAAAAGACAAATAAGTTTCCCAACATACCATTTAATTTAAAAACCACAAGAAAACACTACTTCCAGTTAGCTAGTTTCCCTTATGGAAAACCCAGAGAAACAACACTAGTAGTTTCTCTAACCAGACCTTCCCACTTCCTATACCCACAACCAGAAAGCCTTATAATTATTATTTTTTAAAGGTGAGTGTTGAAGAATCATTAGCTATCTGTCTGATGGTTTCTTGATGTCATCAAAACTACTTTTTAGAAATAAGGCAGAATTATAATACTGAGACATTTCCCATTTCTTCCTCCTCACATACTCTCTTTTTATCTCTTTCTCTATAATCATGTTATCAGGCTTCCAAATAGGTTCATCATTCACAAATCTATTGTTTTGTTCCTTAGTAACTTGCTATAGTCTTTGAGTAGCTTTACAGTTTGTAAATAGAATTGATTGCCATTTCTAAGGTTTTTTTTTTAAGTTAAAAAAGTTTAATCAAATTAGTTTAATACCCTGTTTAAGCATATTTCACCTTGGGTTGATAAAGTTAAGTGTGCTGGGGTAAGATACAGTGTTTAGTCTAGGAAAAGGCAGTGGGGCACTCTGTGAGGCACACAGGGGAGCACAAATACAGAGATCCCTAAGGCAGGGGAGCTGGTGAGCACCTGTACTGGGTGCCCCTGAAGTTCAGCAGCAGCTTAGTCATCCTGTGGAATATGATCTGCATTGCTTCTGTGGCACGGCACTCACTCATGCAGCCTTCTGGCGTGCTGTGGAGCGCAGTGCAATGACTCCTGCTGCCACCTCCTCTTCTCCTCCTCCTCCCGGCAGCGCACCTGCGACCGCTGCCAACCTCACCTCTGCCCGAACAGCTGTACTTGGCCTGGCAGCGCTGGCAGGTACAGCACTGCTGTGGCATACAGCAGGGTTGTGCTGCTCCGCTCAAGACAGCGAGTATGGTTGGAGACAGGCTAACTTTGGGGCTTGGCAACGCACAGCGCCCCTGGTTTTGGGAATATGGAGTAGGGATACCCAAGGTGGCTCTGTGAGTAGCCAGTTAGGGTCCAGCGCATGTATGAGCCAGGCTCCAACCTCTGCAGAAGGAGGCATTTCTGTCTCTGAAAGCAGTTTAGTCATGTAAAAGGGAGAAAAAAAATTGTATGCTGGACAGTGGAAGCTGAGGAAGAATTTGCAGGTTGCAGTAGGTGCTGAACTACGCACAGGGCAGTGACATGATAGAAAAACAGTGAAGGTGATACACTGACAAGAGACTACTGAGTAGAAATAAGGAGTCAATATTGCTTGCATAAACTAATATGAGAACACCGCAGGTCGTCTGCTTTTCAGAATATGTTGAGAATAGGAAACGACTCACGAAAGATAAAAGTGATTTTTAGGACTGGAAAACAGCATTCCCAGTAAATGACATTAGGCGACCACTAGAGTTACCTCATTAAAGTGAATGTGAAGGAGTTATTTGATCCTGTTCACACAGGGAATAAGATGTTTGGTATTACAGGGTGCTTAACCTCGCAGGCAATTATGCGGAGATCCAGTGCTGAAAACTAAAGTTAAACAAATTCAAACTAGAGAAGAGGTGCAAATTTTTAAAAGTGAGGACAATTAGCATTTGAGCGGCTTACCAAAGGATGTGAAAGATTCTCCATTACTTGCAGTCCTTAAATCAAGATTGGATGCCTGCCTAAGAGATATAAATAACTACTAGCTATTTATACAGCTTGATATAAGAATCACTGAGTGAAGTCATATGGCCTGTGTTACCCAGGACTTCTTTATACAAGAAAAAGGAAAATTGTAAGTAGTATTAGCTCTATGTGTATAATTGTTACTAATGAAGTTAGTAATTGCAACAAAAAATGTCTCTTCTCCTTTAGTAATCGTGTTTTCCTTGGATTTCTGCACGTATCAGTCAGAATAGCTGATGCTTCTTTCAGTTTTCTCACCTGCAGACTGAGATAATACCAGCTATGTTTTTTTGTTTTACTCTATATGAAGTTAAGCAGTTATTGATGTTTCTTGTTTTGTTTCCAGAGTCTTACACTAGCACGCTACATACTAAAGCATTTGAATTATAAGCACTGAAGTAGTGTTTAACAAAAAAAAACCCCAAAACCAAAACCCTGTCTCCTTTTGAAATTAAAAGAAAAAAGCAAATAACATCTCCAAATTTTATATGGAAAATCAAATCATAAAATTGATTCTATATTTCCTTAGATTATTTAGAAAGCTTGAATTAGCTGTGGCGTGTATATGTAATATCTTAGTCTACGGATTTCACATGAATATGTGAATACCTGAAGAGAAAAACACATCTTAAGATGCTTCGTCTGAAAAGACGAGGTAGAGATCACCTGGTTTATTTCCAAGTAATGGTGCTAGAAATCAAATTCTTCTGAACCTGTAAAAATAGAAGACCTACAGAGGTCTCACTGGTTTTAAAACCCTATTCTAATAATCCCAGAATTGCAAACACAACTTTAAAAGAAAAGAGCTAGCCTTGCATTTTAGTTATAGACAGAGTAATTCTGTTTGAAATGTATAAAAACTAACTTCTCTAAAGACAGGCTTTCCAGAAGTACTGTGCCAAGCCTTAGGTGTCTTCAGCCATCTGTAGTGGATTACTTCCTCTTCCTGTATTTCAGCAGTGGGGTGGTGGGAAAGTGTTGGTGACAACGATGCTAATGCAATAGGCGTGATTCTTTTTTCCCTTTCAATTTATTTTGGCAATCTTGCAAGAGGAGGGTAACGGATTAAATCGGCTTAGGCGTGATTCTTTTTTCCCTTTCAATTTATTTTGGCAATCTTGCAAGAGGAGGGTAACGGATCTAAATCGGCTACTGTAGCAGTAAGTGTGCTGAGTGCGCTTTGATGTCCTCTCTATGTTATGTCTTCTATAAGGTAATAATCAGGTGGATAATAAAAAGATGATTAGGATCATGCCCAGCTCTTGATGCACTTTGTGCATCAAAATGACTCCATTAGGGGTGGCAGACATAGCAAAAGTTGGCAGAAAATACAGCTGGGCAATGGAACTGCAGAAAGGATGAGCAGACACTCGCTTCAGCACCCGGCTGTCGTTTGCAGGGACTGTAAGGCGGACAGTGTTGCTGGACAGATGATTTGAACCAGCGCCTGCTCGACTCACAACCAAACACTTCAGCTAATTCATCACGGGGCTCTTGAGCGCTTCAGTTGTGCAAACTTAAAAGGTTAAGGCAGTAAATAGTTTATTGCCACTGAGGCCCGTTGAACATTGATCACTGTTGAATTCCCTCTGTTTAGATGTAACTTCTTTTGAAATATGCTCTGTAGGTTTAGTCTGAGAGCAGGATAATTGCCGCGAGGGCTTAAAATTTGAAAGCAGACACTTCAACGGACAGAATGCAATACGCTGCCAAGATGGACTAGTGTAAAATAATACAGTGTTATTTTTTGTTTTAATTCTCAGGACCTGAATGAAGCAATAGGAAAGACTGTTTTGTGAGGCATGGATGGGTAAAGTCATGTGGAGTTCCCCCCTCTCATGCCTGTTAATAAAACCCTTGCTATAGTCCTATTTCCAACCTCTCTGGGGTTTATGCTGCAATTTTGAGCAGCTGATGGTTCTCCTTAGCCTAGTGTTGGGGAGTTACTTAATCAGCATGCAATTAAGGTTTTTTTTCAGTGCGTGCGTTGATGCGGTGAGGTTACACACATTCCAGAAAGTACTCCTGCTGCTCATGTAGCTGTACGTGTTTTCCGTATCACACTTACTTATGTACCGGATTCTTACTCTCACCGCTGTGAAGAGAAGCTCTGTGTTTCTGAAACGTGGTTGGCAGTATCCCGTCAACGCATAGTGCTGGTTATGTGCCCAACCAGCTCTGTGAACATCAAGGTCTGCCAAAATGTGATCTAATGGCTCCAGGCTTTGGATCCAGATTTACTAATTTCTCTAACTAGGGGGGGAGGGTAATGGGTTTGGGAGGGCAGATTACAGTGGTGGTTTAACAGTATAGAACCACCCCAAATGTGTGTATTTATGCTTTTTTTTCATCATACGTGATATCACCATAGCATATGTGAACATACCACGTTTTTAGTGATCATGTTCCTCCTCCTTGAAAAGGTGAAGTCTCATAAACTTAGACCCTGGCCCAACCAGCAGCTCCACCAGGATGAATCCCTGTGTCCATGGGGAACTTCTCAACTTTGCTGAATCTGTGTATATGCTTGAGGTTCAAAATTAGCTCCAGCTGAGCTTGAGGTTATTTATATTTATTCATTTTTCAGTAAAACCCTGCTGATACAGACACATACAGAATAAGACACATAAAAAATTTTAGAGGAATTTGAGCCTGTCAGTCTATTGTTCTGTAGAATATTACATATGAACGTAAACTTTTAAAGAGAACTTACAGTCTGGACAATGTGCTGAACAGATCTGGAGCTAGTTATCAAAGATAGTATCTGCAGTCTTTTGTTCCAAAAATAAAAATGTTACTTCAGATTGCAAAGAAAGGGAGCTGAAATGTTTTTCTATGCAACATAAATATATTTTTTTAAAAAGTTCAGGTAACTGCTTTTCTCAAAAAAAAAAAACAAACTGGAATAAAATAAGTAAATTCCAGACCCCAATTTTAAATGTGTGAATATTTTGATACAGTTTTGAAGAAAAAAAAAGAAATCAAATCGTAAAAATCAAATTCCTGTACTTACAGGTTTCTATAAAGTTCAAGACCAAAGCAGTAAAGTGAGAGGGGGAAAAAAGAAGCCTGGTGAGCAGTCAATCAATTTCTCTGTATGTGGCCTTACTCTTTACTGAGAAAACAGTACCTCAGACTTGCCAGCTGTGAAATTTTTAGTTCATCTTTACCATGGGAGCACATTGCATTTTTTTTTCCTCTTTTAGACGGAGCCGTGAACAGATGATGGATGAACTATAGACTCATTGTGTTAGAAATACCTATTTCATTTTAAAAGCTCAGCCCCTCCTTGACAAGGCAGTCATCCCCTCTTGTAACAATAGAAGAAACATCATGGAGTCATAGTTTAGCTCCAGTGAAAGACTTCATTCAAGGGTTTAATGAATAGCAAAGGGAAATGTGAGAAAAATAGCGTGACAGCTAAAACCTTTTTGTTACCCCCTCTTTTGCTGTCTTGAACTGTAAATTTTCCTATATATTTAAGGTTAGGTGAGAATTCCCAATGCAGGCAGCATAATTTTCAGCTCAGAGAGATTTCAAGGATGAACTTGCAGATTTTAAAGAGACAAAGAATTAATCTGAACTAAAGCTTGTAATATATGATGTGCATTTTAAAGCAACCGTTGCATCTCATTTGTTCTTAAAATATCTTCAGTTTTGCCATTTCTTGTGGGTCTGAAGAAAATAATAAATGTTTGTAACAGACTTCTGAGGTACAGTGCTCTACTGTGTGCTAGAATGTCTGTACATACAATTTTATGAGCCTACTAGTTTTTCAGATACTGAATATAATACAAATACATTAATTGAATGGGGTTTGCATTTAGAATTTTGTGGGAAGTTATAATTTCAAAAGTGTTAGTGGTTGTTAATTGTTGATGAGAACTAAAGTCTTGGGGTAGTGTTGGGGATATACAAGGCTCCTAGGATCAGATTGCTATATTATTTTGGCATGGTATCTAATTAGATCTCATACCTGCATATGATGTTTATAAGTTCCCATGATAAGGTGTTGCACAGTGTTACTGTCTGCTGGCAGAGAGTGAATATTATCAGTTCAGTAAAGTGAATCAAGTTTCTCTGTGTTCTCTCACCTGAGGAAGAAAATGCATTGTTTATTTCCTCATTCTACAGGATAAAAATTCCCTGTAAATGTTGTTAGACTGATACATTGCTATACCTTACGAGCATAATAGCTGTTTTCTCCATAAATTTGGCAAGCTTACAGCATGAAAAAAATGTGTGTGCATCTGCATTTCCATACACTGAAGATGTAAGTAGATACCAATTAGTTTGAATTGGATATATATTAGTCTATTTACCTGAAACTGAGGATTACCTGTATAGCCAGTATAGCTCAGAAATTTAAAATGGTTTAATTCTCACTTTCTTTAATAAAACACTTCCTAGCATTATCCACTTAATTTTTTAGGAAGAGTTCAGACTTTTACAAGAGAATACAGAGAGTATAAAACTTCAGTGCTCTCTAATGATATCTTTTACCACTACAAGCAGGAAAAAAAGCTGTAGTTTTTGTATGCAGGTAGGATTATCAAACGATGTTGCAGGTGAAAGGATAGCACTGTTTATCTGAATTTTCTGAGTAATAGCCTTTGCAGAATAAGGTTTAATCGCATTTTGTTTGTTGCGTTTATTAATCCCATGACTATATTAACTGAGAGCTACTGACAAGTTTGATTTATGTATATATGTGGCTTTTTTTACTTGTATTTGTCTTAATGGCTTTTCTTTATCTCTGTTTTTTCCTTTGTCATACTGACATGAGACATGACTTCTTTTTACTCATGCTGATAATTAGGAAAAAATGAGAACTCTTAAGAGTTTGAGCTTAAAGGGTTTACTAATGTAAACTATCAATCTTCTGTTTTTCATAATCAGAAATATGACTCTTTCCCTTTCCTTTTCCTCCCACCCAACAGAGGAGCAAAAGAGACAGTTCTCGAGGGTGTGGTTATCATGAGATAATTGCAACCCTGAGGGATCTGAGACGCTTGGGTGCATTTCATACCTTGTAGCTGTCCGGGGATGAGATTTTCACACGAAGGCTCCACCCCGCTGTATTTTATTTCTTATTGCATAAATCAGTCTGTGTGCTTAGGGATCATTTATCATTTCTCTAATATTCACCAGGGTACAAACAGTACTGTTCTAGTTCCATTCAACCTCCTTATTTCTCCCTCCTTCTCCTGCTCAAAAAAAAAAAAAAAGTTGGCAAGATGCTAAAATTATATAATGGCGGTTCTGTATTTAATGCAGAAATCATACATTATCCTAAAAACCCTTCACCCTCGAGTACTCTTTGTACTTCTGAGAACATGATATATGGCTGAGTAGTGCACTTAGCAACCATGACTTCATTTAAATCTTTCAGTTTCTGAGAAAGGGATTACTGCCTAGAACCTAACCGGTATTAAAAATACATATTTTCAGATGCAACTGCAGTTAACATCAGCTTAAATTTGAGTGTGGAGAGAGCACTCTTGCAAAATGAGAGGTGTTAAAATCTATATGAGTGGAAAGTGAAACACTTGCTGAGGTTTCGTTTTCGTGCCAAAACTTTTTAATTTTTTACCAATTAGAGAATTCTTCATCAACATTGACTATTTACATTTCTCAGCCTTCCCAGCACAGCTTCTTTGGTATATACTAGTGATGCAGGATCAAAAATTAACTAATGTTTCCAAGCTCCCATATGACACTTTTGCAATTTCCTCTGCTTCTCCGGCTAACAGGCAGCATCAGTATGCTTCTCCCCATATTCTTGCGGTTCCTTGACAGAACTTCTTGTATCCCAGGTGAGGATGCTCAGAGCCCCAAAGCAGCTTGGGGTCAGCACTCCGGAAATTAACTAAAACTCCTCCTGCAGCCACGAGACATAGCGTTCTTAGCTTATGTCAGTGTTGTGTGCAATCACGGTTCTTAACTTGCGGTATTTTTTCATCCAGCCGTACTTCACAGCTATTCAGCACGTCTCCCTCATGAACAATCACCGCTCATAATGACCTGTGCAGCAGGATTCTCTCAGTGGCGTGTAGAAGTTCTAAAGATTGCCCCTTTTCGTATGTGCGTTTGCAAGCAAGTTAGTACTATGACCTCTTCTTTGGCTTAATACGGTGTGATAAAACTTGTAGGCTGAACTTGAACTTGTAGGCTGAACTTGATTTTTTTTTTTTTTTTTTTTTTTTTTTTCCCCTGCCTGATCGACAAGCTCTGGAAACACAATTTCCTTAGTTTCAATTAAATTCTTGTGAATACTGCTTGTTTGGAAGGTCATGGAAACTGAGTATGCTGTGTAATAGAGGCTTGCAGGCATGTAGAGAAAATGTGTTTGGAAGGGAAGACAGGTTGAAAAAATCCTGAGATAGATTTACAGGTTTCCTTCCACATTTATCTCTGTGAGATAAATGCACCCTGTTGGCATGTGCTTATGATCCTGCCATTTCTTGACTGAGATATCCGTGAGTCATTCAGAAAAGAAAAAGCATGATTGAAAAGTGCTAATTGAAATAAAATATTTGCATACAATAGAGACTTGGCATCTGCCTGAGCTATACATTTTTTTAAAACTAAAATGCAGCCGTACACAATTTTAGACTTCACCTTATTTGTGAAATTTGGTGTTCCCACTGATTGTGTCCAATGATTTGTTCACTGCATTTGGCAACTTGATCTTGTCTTTGACATTGCTTTTCCAACATGCCTCATCCTGAGGCTGCAAAATTCACTTCGAAAGCTGATGGAGCTTTTTATATGCCAGTCAAGTCTTACTCAAAGCTGCTCTGAGGGGAGGGTTACTGGCATGTTGAATGCCACACTCTAATATAGACGAAGAGGAGCACTGTCTTGTAGGTGTCAATATGGTCTCTTGTCACTTCTAGCACTAGAAGACACAAAAATTTCAATGCTGTCTTAGGGCACAGTCAGGTGGACTAAAGTAATACAGTATTTGTTTGTGGGGGTGAGAGGGGAAACTCCCAAACTTGTTGGTTTTATATGATTAGTTGATTAACATGTCCCTATTTTCTGAATGGTTTACCTTAAAGTTCAAGTGAAAAGCAGCTATTATTCCTAGTCCTTTTCTCTGTGTCAGAAGCCAAGAGATAGGTGAAAAACAGGGCTGAGGTTAGTGTTGTGGGTTACAGTACACAAATCAATTGCAATGTTCTGCTTTGATTTATGATCAACATGCCTCATGAGTGCCAAAGCTGCCTTTTAAAATTAATGCCTATGCATTATTTTCTAAGAATTGTAGTGGAGAGGCTTTAGTAGTCAATAATAAATATAAGAATAAAGTAAAGGCAAAGGGGATGCCAGCAGAAAATCTAACAGACTGATTTATTTTCTGAGAGTATCATCCTGCTTGTTCAGAAAAGGGAAGAATAATAAAAAAGTTTAACTGGAGGGTCTCATCCCTTTAAGCTCTCTGCCCCTTGGCCTTTTCCCCCTTAACCCCACATACCTGTCGAGACACATGGGTTTTTTTCTGATTCATCCCACAGGTTTCTTTCTAGCTAGGCACCCATATCCTTCTGAGGCAGATGAGTTGATTAAATAGAACATTTTATGAGGGAGATCGCCTTTGAGTTCAGAGTGCTCACTGCCACGTAGAAAACATCAGTGTTCTCCCTGAAACGGTGCAACTGGAGATGATGTAAGGCTCAGGGTTTCTTAAGTATTTTAACCACATTAAAATCTGAGTGCTAGTGGTGGTGGTGATAATAGAGTATTCCACTCCTATGTAGCTTCCTACACAGGATGAAGAATTGTCACAGTCCACTTTGGTATGTAATTATTGCTATCCCCATCTTGCCTGAAATGGAAAGTTAAAATTAGGTGTTCCTACCGTGAGTTTACGGAAAGCTCTTTCTACAGGTTTATTACGTCATTCCCAACAAAGCCGTTATCAGCTACTGTATTTGTGGATGCTATTAATATTCTGATTTTAAAATTAATCATATGTAGTGCCTGTACATGCACTACAGGTGAGGGTGTTAGTGCTCATTTACTAGGGTTCACCTTCTTTAGTATTTCAAGGTGGGGTGGGTTTTTTTGGTTTATTGGTTTTAATTTTAATAAATTTAAAGGATTCAGTGGTTTTCTTTCAGGGCAAGTACAAACCTCAGACTATTGTACTTATTTAAAGAATGTTTTTAAATGTCAGCTGTTCTCAAGAATAAGTAAAAGGAAAAGAACGCTGCTAGTTTTGCGGACAAAAAAAATGATTTATTTTGGAATTGTCCTTTTTTAAAGATTTTGGAGTGAAATTTCACAGAAGATGACCTTATGCATTGGAAGAAAAGGCAATTATTTGCCCTGTTCAAAAACGAAAACTGAAAAAAAAACCCTGGTGACTTGTTTCTTGACGTGCTATTGCATGTTTATTCATTTTCCCCGTCATTCCTGTTGGAGTACTAGAGCAGGAACTGGGAAGGTGGCCACTGTGGGAGCATGTCTTTTGTCAGTACATACATACCTATCCAAACTTGCTCCATGCAATTAGGCATCCCAATTTAATTCTTCATGCACATGCAGTAAAAATGAACAAAAATCTCAGAAATGAATTACGTAGAAGTCTGAGGTATGCTGAAAACTACTTGGTGTGTAGTTTTTGGTTGCTTTATGGCAAACCAGAAAGTAGAACTAGGTCTGTGGAGGTGTAACATTGTACTGATCACTTTTAGTACCCATGGTTAATGAGGGGAGAAATTGGACTTATAGAAAAGAGTGAGTGGACCAGGAATAGTTCTGAAGTGATGGCATTTGTTTAGAAAATGTGTTTTTATAGTACTTTTCTCTAAGGGTGGTATCTTTGTGAAGAACATGACTTCAGTATTTTAAGAATAAACTGAGAGCATGAATGGGGGCAGACATTTTTTTGCCTGCTGAGATGGAGTACTTTGCATCTCCTTTGCCACATTGACGCAGGTGTTGGACTCTGAGCTCTGCACAACCCCCCCGGGTACTTCAGGGAAGGGGATGTTCCCTAGATAGTTGTGCCCAAGTCAAGAAGTCATGATTTTTTTTTGTGTGTGTATGCACATGCGTATTTATTTCCTCAAAACTTCATGTTCTAATTTGTCTCCCTGAAGTCCTACCTGTTTTGCAAGCTCAGCCACAACCGAAGCACCACAACGTAACAAGCTGCAATGTGTGGTCAGAGCTGAGGTACCTGTCCGCTCTTAGGCTGTGATGAATGAAGTGATTTGATTTTAGAGTAGCTGACAGTAAAAGAGAGCTAAGATAAATTGCTTTATCTTGCATTTGCTGTGGTTTAAGATTGCTTCCAGATAGCATTACCTCAGCTCCACAGAGAAATAGTAACTTGTTTTCTTGCAGTGACTTGGCTGTGTCTGCACCCTTAGCTTTCAAATTGAATGGCTGAGTCAGGCGTATTTATGGGCAGTCCGTGTAATTGGGTTTATGGTCCCATAAATAAGTAATACATGCACATTCATCTGACTCATTTTTTTTCTTGCACTATCCCTGTGAAGTAGGGAAGCTCTTTCAACCCCCAGTTAGCTATAAGGAAGGAGATAGCAATTCTTGTTGTTGGGAGGGGGAGAAAATGCTTTTAATTTTAGAAAATGAAAAATTACAGAGATTTCCATAGAGTAAGAGGTAAAAGCTTTTGTTGAACATTATAGGAAGTGGGTTTTTTATGAAGTATGTTTTGTATCTCTATAGCTGCTTCATTCAGAGTGTGTGCAGCTTGGTCAGAATGACTTGTGGGACTTTCTCACCTTTTTATCACAAGCTGTGCTACATCAGTTACTAGGTGGATACAGAAAGACAAACCCAAAATAATGAGAAATATAACTTGGAGAACTGATCAGACAATTGTCGGTAGATAATGGGGGGGAAGGGTTGGCGAGGCAGAGGAGAAGGGGGGGGGGGGGGAGTAACAAAAAAAGAAAATATTTTTGTTAAAAAAAGTTTACAATTTTATAAAAAGTTTTAAATTTGTACTTACTTGAATTTGAAATTTTTGAGAAATGATTCTACAAAGGTTTTGCATTTTTTCAGTACATTTTATTTCCAGACTAATTTCCAGATTTTTTAAGGAAAAAAGACCCTAGTCCATATTCAAATCTTTCAAAAATCCATATATGAAGTATTATTTTAAGTTTATTTCCTCATGGAGGGAGAGCATTTTTGGTACTTCAGGGGTAACTGAGAAACAGTTGTTTGAACTACTTCTAAGCTTTCTAAAACAATGCCATTTGGCATGGGGAGTTGCAGTCTGGGAAGTAATCTTCTTAAGTGATAAATAATAAATGCTGAAAAGATACAATTTTTCTCTGGTTGAAAAATCAAGACTTCTGGCAGGGCCCGTAAACCTAGGGAGGTTTTACCTTATGCATCAGTAGGAGTTACAGGAGAGTCAGACAAGGTAGTCATTTGCAAAGCATTGGGGTAATTCTAGCTTCTAGGCAACACAAGAGTTGTACCAACATTTGGGAGGGTCTGTTGTGTTAAGTCATGTTTTGCAGTCTTGTTGGCTAGGAAGGCAAAGAGAGGACAGACTGTTGGCAACAAAGCTGTGCCGTAGTAGATTATTGCTTTAATTCAATATCTGTCTTGCCATCCATTGGAAGTCTATCAAAATCATAAAGCAGATAGGCGGTGAAGGTTTGTTGGTTTTTGTGGGGATTGTTTTTGTTCTTTCTTTTTGCTTGTGATGATGTGTTTATCACTTCTGTGCAGAGCATCTTTCTATGTGTTCTGAAAGCATCAAGGAAGCAAGGATGAAAGTTTTTAAAAAAGCATCAGAAGTAAAAAAAAACCCAACATATATTAATACTATAACCTACTTGTCATGTTAGAATTTTAAATAACCTGCATGTTTTAAATTCATTTCTTTATATGTGAAAGTAAGTAAAAATGGTGCTATTTCTTTCAAAGTGACTGCATTGCCTGCATGCATTTTATTCATAGCTCTCTATTCCCCTGGTACGTATAAAGCAAAATGAATTGGCTATCTTTTTACATCTCCCTTTGAATGTTCTCTAGTGACTCTGCAAGTTGCCCCTTTTTGTCTTTCTACTAAATGGCATTTAAAGCTTCTGGCACAGCTGGACTTCAGTATGTAAGAAAGCTTTTAGGGTATTACAGTGTCACTAGCCATTGAAGCTAAAAAATTTGAAACATCGAAACCCATCCTGACTTTGCTGCATGTGCTTTGCACTTAAAACTTGGGTAAACATGTACATTGTTGAAACTACCCCTGAACGAAATCATGCTGCAAAGGAATAAACAATCAATGCTTCTTTTTTAAAAGCTTCTTTTCTAATCTCTGTAATTTGAAACTAAAGACTTTGAACAGTGGGTCGGAGATTGTTCTGCAAGATAAATCCCTTGCATCATATAACCCTGACAACTCCCCAGTTCCATCAAATTAATAACAAATGGATGAGAAGATAAGCAAAACTAATGGGGAGGTTACATTTTTGTGACAAAGGTTTATGGCCATACTGAATCTCATGTTCTGTGATATTCCTCCTCCTCCGCTTTGGTATTTTTTTTTACTATCAGATCTGAGCATTCCTCTATCTGAAGTTCTTCTGTGGAGGAGATATGATGAATAGCAAGTTGGACTATGTGCCTCCAAAAAGTTGCTGTGAACCATTCTCCACTCCCCCAGTAGAAATTGCTGGTTTTCTACAAGACCAGGCCTCGTTCTTGCACACTGTACATCCACTGTCTACTCATTGGATGGTGCTACGTGTCTGAACATTGAAGCACACTGCTGTAATCCCATCTCCCTCTCATCTTAAAATTGTGCAATAATTTAGTTCGGGAGCAAGCTCTGAATGCCGTCTGGACCAGCTCTTTCCATAAAGCGGGGCCAGCTTACAGCAGGTGGCTCAGGGCTATGTCTGATTGAGTTTTGAGTATCTCCAAGGGTGGAGATGCCACAGCCTCTCTGCACAACCTGCTTCAATGTTAGACTACCCATGTTGTGAACTTTTTTTCCTAATATCTACTTGTAATTTTTCATGTTTCAGCTTGTGTCCATTGCCCTTTGACCTGTCTCTGGGCACTTCTCTTGTAATCCAGTCTGTTCAATTCTCTTAACCCACTAAATTAGCTAGTCAATAAGCAGAAGAATAAACAATTTACAAATTATGTCTATTTGGAGATCTGTTCCAAAACACACCTTTCAATCAATAGTCAATGGCCAAGACAACTGTGCAGAATGGAGGAGGCTTTGTTTTATTAAAATGGAGAATGGATATACCAATTTAAGGATTGTGGCATCAACATTTTGAAAATAATAGGCAACTGGTGGTTCTTCTCTACCTCTTAACTGGTCAGGCATATACCAGTGGGCTGCTTTAGTGGCAAAGGTGAATGTGATGACCTTGTGAGCTGGATTTATGACTGCACCTGCGGTTTGCCAGGGAGGAGTCACTTTTTAAAGAAACTGAATAATGAATCCAACTATCAACCCCTACTAGTCTTATAAATATAAAACTTTAACTGCTCAGGGAGTATTTCTCCATGCTTATTCTCTGCTTTGGATTGATTTTTTCTTTCTCTTTTTCCCCCAACAAAAAGCAAGTATTAGTTTTTACTCATAAGAGGGAAAAAGGAAACCTGTTTTAGTAATGCTAAGCTGTTTCTCTTTAAAGATTATTTCAGAGAGTTTGCATCAAGAACTTGAAATTAATCAGGAGGAGAGTTATGAGGAAAACTTACCCAAGCCAAACCATGAGAAGTTGCATACGAACATACACTGTGGAGTATGTTAGGGGGCCTCTTGCCGCTAATCCTTGAGTATTTCAGCTGCACAAAGAAAGTTGCTGGCCCTTAGGGAAGACTCTGCTGCAGGGTAGTTCAACTGAAAGGTAGTTGGAGACTTCAGGCAGTCTAGCAGCACTCTTGTATCTCATGTGGGCAATAGCAGAATAACTTAGCTGTTCATGAACTTTTTAGCGCTCATGGAGCTGAAAGGTAATAGCTGCTTTTGGATTCTGTAGTGCCTGACCCTTGGGGATGTAGTGAAAGGTGATGCGTGGTTTTGCTGCTGCTGCTATCCTGAGTAATTTTTTCAGACTTAGAAGCACATTTTTGTTGTGAGGCTTCTGCTTCACCCCACCCCTTTTTTCCCCACACACATTTTCCAGAACTCAATATACTTGGAGAAATGAATGGTGGGGGAGCCATGAATGAACTCAACTCTGCTTCACCCTTCATTTGTGCTCCTTTTGAGGGTGTGAAGGCATGTGTGTGTGTTTGGGGCCATGAACAGGTTTACATTGAAGCTCCTCTTTCTTGTGTGTAATGAAAACCACTTTGGGGTTACTTGTATAAGACTGAGCTGGTCCGTGAAGCAGAGTCTGTTGTGGTTTATGGCAGGTTACAGAACGTGTAGATCATGAAGGATCATTTAAGATCCCTAAACAGCAAATAGCTTATTTTTGCACTTTGGTTTGGGTCTTCGCACTTAGAGGTGAAGGTGAAATACTGGCCCACTGATGTCAAAACCAAACTTCTAACCACTTCAAGAAGTCTCTCTGGTCACTCAGCCTGCAGTGCGCAGTATGATAGAGCTGCAGTGGAACTCAACCACTGGGACATCAATGTAAGCACTGGCAGAGAAGCACATCTTTTATCAGCTGCACTGCTTATTCCTTTACATCACGAGTAACTTGAAAATCCAAGTTATCCAAGCTCTCTTGCTGCAGCAATATTGTGAAAGGCTTGGGTTAACATGATTTTTAGGAAAAAATGTTGACTTCTGCTTCCACTTATAAAACTTTTTCCTTGCTAATTCTCTGCTTGTAATCATGTTGCCAAATTACTCTAATTTTATACAGATCACTTTATTTTCTCTGTTTTATTAATGACAGAATGGGGAAAGAAATAGGAAAGAAGATAAATCTACAAAAGGCATATTCCTTTTTTCCAGAATTTCAGTCATTTTTTCTGTCAATTTCTATTTAGATAAGAAGTTGAATAGGGCTTTAAGATATCAAGTGTTGCTTAATAATAAGCAGTTCAGAGCCATTGAATTGGTTATTTTTCTATATAACAAAAAATATATAGTTGTTTGGGGGATTTTGGTATCTTTCAATTACTTCTCTTATTGGGTGAGAAGGCAATGACTTAAGCATTCATTATGAGTTAAGGGGTTGGGGGGAAGTGGAATTGTCATATTCTCCTAGAAGGTTACCTGACATTTTTGTAGATATATAGGTTCTTCCCCATCCCCTTGACACTGCCCACGTCCCCCCAGATTCTTTAGATTTCCTAAAATCCCTAGCATTTTTTTTTCCCTGGTGTGTTAGGACTTTATAGGAATGCTTGGCCTATAGTCTGTATTAGATTTAGCAACTGGAATGTTATGCTTTACATGCCTGTTCCTAGGGGTTGAACAGTTTGTTTACTGAGATGATATAAGTGATCCCAGTGGTTTTTATTGGCAGTGGAAGGCACACTGAATATTCAAAGCAAACAGAATTGATTTTGAAGAATACAGAAAAGTAACCGCTGTGAAACTTGTGAGACTTGAAACACTTCTAAGCAGCTTTTCCACTTTGTGATTTGCTTCTCAGGTGTAAACCTTTCTCAATGCTTAAAGAGACCTGATACATATCTGCTACTCTGATAAACCTAAAGAATCTACTGTAAGTTTTTTCAAGAGAGCAAAGATGCTTATTTTAATGTTATAGTTAGCTTAGCCACCTTTTGCTTTTACAGTGAAAGAATAATAATTTATGTTTATATTATCCTATTTCCTCCTGGGGCTTCACATAAGCTTTCCTCTTACAACACTAGCCTTCCAGAAATCCCATCTTCTGAAACTGAGAAGGCTGTAAGAAGGAGATGAAATTTCAAATCATTATTTATATTCCTTAGGTAGAGCATTGAAGCATATTCTGCTAACACACGCTATTTTTGGTTGAAAGCTAATAGTTAATATGATTGCAGCCCATCTGTTGGATTGTTCCAAATGACAAAACAGAGATGAAGTTATCTCACAAAGCCAAACGTGTGTGTGCTAAATCGATACTTATTTTCAGAATATCACCACTGTTGACAACACATTGGTCAGAAGCAAGTATTAAGTCTGCAGGCTTGTATATAGTACTCATTGACATGATAGGAATGTGTTCTTGTGGAGGGTAAGGCCCCATATGTTTCCATTTAGATAGTTTTCAGTAAGCTTTTAAATCTTGTTAAAGACCATGCTAAGCTTGGTTTTGAATGATCAGTTGGGAAACATCATATTTAAAACATTGCTCTATTAAATTCAAATCTCTTGTAGAGATTGAATCTGGTATTATAAAGAAAGAAAGAAATGGGGGGAAACGAGTTCAAATTCAAAAGGTAGAAGCCAGTTCACAAAACTCATTGTAATTCTTGGAGCCACGTGAAAGAAGAGACATAATGTGGTTCAGTGTATTCATATTGTGTCCTGTGATTCCAGGAATGTTATAACTAATGAAACTATGCTTTTCTGAAGAAAATTTTATCATCCTATGAGTAAGCCTTGCTGTGGAAATTTTTACTTGCCCAAGAATGTATTTGAAATGTACTATATTAGGGATGAATCCAGCAGTGAAGATACTCAGCATATAGAAGTCCCATGTACGTAAGGAGTCGGATTCCTTTTTAGTATTCTTTGAAGCAATTCTGCAAGATGTTCAGGACCTGAAAACCTGGAACTGAAGTACCTTTGACCAAGAATTTAAGTGTCTCCTTATTGTTCTCTCCACTTCTAATGGCACACTTGTATCACTACCTATCGAATGGAATAAATAGACACATCTTAAGTCTATACATTCGCAGTATCTCCAGAGATCAACGATGACAACTGCAAAAGCATGGTGTCCCCATTGTACATAGGAAGGGAGTGCCAAGGTCACTCAGACTAACATGTTCCAAGTAGGCAATTTCTGTTTTGTTAGTATGTCATGCTTTCCCTTTATCACAAAGTCTATCCAAAGATGGCAAAGAAGTGTTGGATCCAAGTCTTCAATACTCTTTGAGAAAACTTTCAGGTTTAAAGTTTATGCCAGGCAAAGAAGCTTCTTCTCCCTGCTCCAGTCATTACAGAAACTCCTGGTGGTGTCTTCAAAAAAAGTTGTTAGTTGCATGGCTTGCTTTACACAGTTGACAGTAACTGGTAGTTTGGAATTTTTGAGGTTAGAATGGAGCATCTATCTTAGGTAGCTAAATTAAAAAACTAGTTTCTCCAAAGCACGATCAAGAGCATCTCTGTTAGGCTTTCTGCTCTGACTCACCACTGTCTTTATTGTTGTACGGGGAAATGAGCTTCATAATTCAGGCACTTAAGATAGTTGTCATAAATTAGGCTGTTTGAAAACTCTCATCTGTAGGTATTACCTAAGCTCTTTTTTCCACTGGATAAACGTTTAATCATTCAGAAAGTGTGACTTGTTTTTAGCCTTCATACATCTGCCTTTACAATTATTTCCATGAAGTTTTTACTCTTTCAGGTAGTCCCACTGAGCTCAGTGCACCAGCCAAGATTATTTCTATGAGTAACACCTGTTGAATCTGATTCTATATTTGGTTTCTATAACTCAGACCCTGGTCTTTGTGTTGTGCATGTGTCAATTCTCTCTTGCACGTCCCTCTTAATGAGGTCCCTGCATTTTTTTTTTACTCCAGTCTTCCTGCTGGTCTTGCACAAAATAACGTGTATAAGGAGAGGGAAATAATGCGGTAATGGATAACTCAGCACCTTTTCCTGCTCTGCCCTGCTTCATTTATAGCTACGTAATCAATCCAGTACTTTATAAAACTCTTTTACGTTGTTAACTTTGAATTAGAATCAGATTAAAATCCAGCGTGCATTTATCTGTATTTGCCATGTTACTGCCCCTACAGTACACAGAGTGTCTTAACAGTCCAGCATTTTTGGTGCTGGAGGTTTTAGTGGATAAAACCATTTTTTATTTTCATGAATGCCATTCTAGTCTAACCTGCACTCCAAAATGAAATGAGTTTAGTGGTCTGAGTCCTGTCCCTGGTGAACAATAGTCCTCATTACAAAACCGCCAAACAGGCACAAAGCTGGCAGTTTCTGCTGAGGGACCCTCAGACCCGGCCAGCATGGAGGCACAATTGTCTTACACCCCAGGGAGTGATTTTTTTCTAGGTTAAGATTGAGGTCATTCATAAGGCAATAGGGAAAATCATCTCTTGTGAAACCGGTCTCTGCATCAGCCAGGGAGAGCAGTTCCCAGCGCTGCTGCTGCAGGCTCAGTGCTCGCTCTGGTTAAGAGGTTTTATAATCTGGGATCTCTGATTTAAGACCATCTCAGTTACATGTGCCGTTTACTTTGTAGTGGAATATGTAAACAAAGATTTGCATTTTGGGGTGATGTTTTCAGCAGGTTATTTGCTGGAAAGAATACCTTAATATAGGTAAATTCCTGGTTCTGCTACAATTAGTAAGTGTTTTGCCTTTAGTTAGAGAGCTGGGAAGTTACTGTGAATATATGAAGGTGCTAGCCATATGGTAAATATACTAATTTATGTTCGTTAGTGCATTATTGACTGTATCACCTATTCATTAAGACGTTTTCCCAAGAGTTGCTCTGACAGCGAAGCTGAGAGACCTTAAGTGGCTGTCATCTTTGTGCCAAATGGATTAAAACAAAAAATGCTCAGCAATTCTCAGTAGATCAGCGCTCAATTTCAGCTGGGTCATACCAGGTTAACAAGCCAAAGTATCAGGTTTCTTTTTTTTTTCTTCTGGTTAAAAAAGACCAAACAACTGAAGTTTGTTTTCATTCATACCATTAGCTATTTCAGATCAAAACTCTGTGAGAACATTTTTATTTCGGAGCATGGTAACACAATTTAGATTATTTCATACCTGTATTAAATTAACCATGTGCAAATTCAAATTAATCTAATTATTTTTATTTCATCTGCTGTGTAAGTAAGCCTTAAACCTCTAGTGATTCCTGAATAGGGAAAGTGGCTTAACAGGAGAAATGAATACAGGGCTATCTGTCTGAATCTGCAGGGAGCCTGAAAAAATACCTGGTAAGTGACAGGTTTCCCACTGATTTTACGGTGATAGCTCAGCTTGTCCAGCTATGGTCATTTACACTCTACTCCATTAGTAGTTACCCTATCACTAAAGACTAATGAAGGGGGGAATCATTGATTTGTACTATCTGACTTTGGTAGTGTCTCACTAATCTCTAGCCTAGATCATATAAAGAGACTGTAACATTGCCATCACTCCAGAGCTTGTTCCTGAAAGTCAATCATCAGCCAGAGAGGACACAGGTAGAGTAATTCTTCCTTGGGTCAGGGCAATGGAGGAGATTGCTTTCAAGGTCCATTCCCCTTTCCTTTTTTATAACATTGGCAGTATAAACACGGAACATTTTTTTGAAAACTGGCATACAGAAGCAAAATCCCTGGGTTGGAGAGAGGACGTAGAAGGAAGGAGGAATGTACCTCTGGGATGGGCACCGGTGGGAGAAAATTCTTCGGGGTCCACGAGCTCTGCCAGCACGTCCAAACCACCAGCCTGTACCCACCAAACAAGCAGAGTGAGCTCCCTTCAAAGCATTTTTTCTCCTGCCTGCAGATTGGGGGGGTCACAACACACCTCTTACCTTCAGCTTACTTTTTCCAGTTTTTAGTTTTCTTCTGTAACTGCAAGGAATAGAATTAATAAAGTTTTGAAACACTCTGAAAGCTTAGACTCAAGTATTGTCTTGTGGCCTATGCCACAATCAAGCTCATCGTAAAGATAACTGAGACCTACTGGAGCGGGGAGAGAAAGAGGAGTCTTGGCCCAGCAGTGTGCACGAGTTTATTATCATACTTTGAAGGATATGTCAGCTGGAGGAGATGTCAGGTTTCTTTTGGACACCTCTACCCTTTGCTTTCCCACTTCATCCTCCCCCTAACCTCTGTGCAAAAGCCAGAGCTCTGGTACAGCTTAGTCAGGTGGGGTTGGGTGTCTCATTTGATAGCAGATATTTCTAGTCTTCTCTCTATTTTGACATGTGTTTAAATTGCAAAACTTTGGACCTTGTTTAAAGTTTGTGGGTTTTAATACATGTTTATGCTGTCTGTCTAACAATATATTTTTAAAAAATATATTTTGGACGATTTTAACCAAATTCAAGTGTGTCAAAGATATTAAGCCCAAGTGAATATTGCTCAAATTGGCAGCTGTAGAGGTGAGAGGGAGCCTGATAATGCTCCTACTGTGGGGAGACTTACCCCTTACTTCACATGGGAAAATAATCCTGAGAGAGAGATCAGGGAACACCAGTCTTTTGGTTCTGCTATTTATGGAACTACTTGTTTATTCTTAGAAATCCTTTGAGGGTACTTTTGTAAACTGAGCATCTACTCTGTACGAAAGTGTCTAGATGGTCTGTGACAAGTGACGTATTACTTTGGTTGTACGTGATCACGGCATGTTCTGGTTACCCTAGTAAAATTGGTGGGTTTTTTATTTCTTTCTCTCCCCAAGATTTCTTTCGACCTAGCAGAATATACTGCTGACGTTGATGGGGTTGGCACTTTACGGCTCCTAGATGCTATTAAGACCTGTGGCCTTATCAACGCTGTGAAGTTCTACCAAGCCTCCACCAGTGAACTTTTTGGAAAAGTGCAAGAAATCCCGCAAAAGGAGACCACCCCTTTTTACCCAAGATCGCCTTACGGTGAGGATCGCTGATGGGGTGTGTGTAGTGTGTGTCTGTCTGTTCTCCCCGCTCATGTCTCAGGGCTGAAGTCATTTGGGTGTGAGATTAGAATGACGATAGAGCTAAAGTGACTAGACATGTCGAGAGGCATACCTTTATGAATTACTATATAAAAAGTATTTGCTGCCATTGCCCGGGGGTTGGAAATTAGCATCTCACTTCACAAGACTGTGTTCATTCAGCTCAGAGGTAGAGAGCTCTTGGGGGGGGGGAAGGGTGGCTCTTCCTTCACAAAGGGTTGTGAGATACCGCTGAAGTGATAAGGTTTCATATTTTGTTGCCTAAATGAAAAATTCCCAAGAGCTCACTTCTTCCTTCATGAACTCGCATGAAATTTGAAACACTTATTAAAGCAATGTGCATGAAGGACTTTGGTGATAAAGTTTCAAATCAATTTGAGTGTTAAGGCACCAGATTTTCGCGTTTATTCCTCCAAAGTCATTTTTTTTTTTACTAGCAGAGGTCACCACAGTGGCGTATTTCACACGCTTTGGCTGTGTTAATTATATTGTAAAAGAAAAAGTGCTATGCTTGAGTGTGCATAAGAAAACAAGTGAGAAAGTGCCCTAACGCTTCCTGGCCAGTTCAGAGGCTGCATAGAAAAGGAGTATTTCTCCATTCAGCTGCTGTTTATTGGGCTGGATATTTTTTCCGTATGAAATGTGACACATATAGGGGACACATATAGGGAGGAATGAATCAAATTCTAATGCACTCCACTGTTGAAACGTGGACTTCAGCCTGCATGTGAGAGATGTGTATGTGTGTCTGTCTGAGCTGTGTACAAGCAGAGCGGATATACGTAACACCTTAAAATTGTTTTTGTAGGGGCAGCAAAACTGTATGCCTACTGGATTGTGGTGAACTTCAGAGAGGCCTACAATCTCTTTGCTGTGAACGGCATCCTCTTCAATCATGAGAGCCCCAGGAGAGGTTAGAAAATCCATGTGAAACTGTTCCCAACTTTGCGTACATCTGACCGGAAAAATGTAACAATGCATCCACAGGTTTCATTTAAACTTGCCAAAATTCTGTAGGGAGGGTGTCGTGACTCGTCGCCTGCTCACGGCGTTTAATGCAGCCCTCCTGGCAGTCTCAGGGCCTGCAGAACAGCAGCTTTCCCTTTCAAGCATCATATTCCATTTTGTAGCCCTCTGATGCTGAAGGGAGCCTTGTGTATCTGATTTTGTGTATCAGTGCTCTCGAGAGACTGCAATAACGTCGTAACATAACTGAGTTTTCTTTCCCTCTTGATAATAAGTTAAGGCTAAAATATTAAAATGACACATTAAAAGACAGCTTTTCTAAGCATTTAGGTGTGCAACTGCATAACAGATGCAATTTCAGGTGTGACTTGTACTCAAGATTTTTATTTGCGTATAAATGTCAAATTAAGAGGCAGAAATAATAGACCCTCTAAATTCATAAGACTAATGAGTACAGCCTGGTATATTTTGAAAAATTTGTAGATTGTGGCCCGTAGCTTCTGACAAGATGGCTTTTAACACATGGCTTTAAAATGCCTTTCTGTTTAATCCTTAATAGCAATACAGCTTAAATTCCACTTAATCATCCCTTTTCCTCTTACAGTACTTTATGAAAAATTAATACTGGTATTTAGTTTGAGTAAGAGTCCATGGTTGATTAAAAGTCTCTTATACAATGACAGTTTTCCTCTGCCCTTAAAGTACTGTGACTGTAGAAAACACTCCAAAACTAACTTTAAATTAACACAGAAAACTGGATTCTCAGCGCAGAAGCCTTTTATTGTGGTCTGTTTCTAAATGAAAAATAAATTCAAGTTTTACAGGAATGCAATTATATAAATTATAGCCTGGCACAAAATATAATAATTTTAATCATACGTACAAATATAAAATAGACCATAATTGCAACTCTGTTTAAAAAAAAAAAAAGGAGAAAAAAGGAGTTGGTGTCAATAGGATTTAAATATTGATTTCAGTCTTTGGGAGTCACAGCTGCGAAACCTCATAGTACACTGGGTAGGCAGCATTTACAGTAGGTGGTGCATCAAATACTTGGTGGTAGAAGTTGGTGCATCATTTCACTGGACTAGATGATGGTACAAGTTCAAAATTAAGAGAATCAAATTCACTAGATTGTTTTGTTTAGAAGCCCTAATATTTTGCTTTCTTTTAAACAGTTCACTGCAATATATTCTTGGTGCACTGTAAACTGATGTCCAAATTGCTGAGTTATCATTATGCAATTTAAACATTCTGACCAACATAAAAAATGAGGGAATGTGCAATGACAAATATTAGCTTGGCATGATTTCTAGTAACACTAAGGAGCAACAAGATGAGATGGAAATTATAGGAACACGTTTATCATTTGTGCTGCTTCTCTATAGGCTTGTGCCATTTTGAAGGGGGAAAACTTCAGTGCTCATTGCTATTTTGATCCCTCTGACATTTGTTCCAGCTTTGACACTGCTGCAATGGAGCTTCCAATCCGAAGTCTCTTTTCAACACATTTAATGTCCCCATGGAGAACCCAAGTCTGTGCTTTGAAGTCTCAGGCTGTACTTTTGGTTGTGTGTATGTGCTGGGTGCAGTTTTAAGCCCTTTATGCCACGAACAGGAAGAATCTTGTCTTAGAAATGGTTTCGGTTGGGTCCGTTTGCCTTAGCGGGAGTACATGCCATGAAAGCAACTGTAACCACAGCCCAGTGCCTTTTGCTAAGTGTTTTTATGGGAGAAAGTTTGAAAATTTATACAGAGAAGAAAATGGAAGAAAAGTAGTTTTGAGGTTGTTTCTTAATAGCCATTCATTACTTTCCTCATGTTTGTGAAGACTGCAAAGGCGCTTTGGGAGGAAAAGAGAATTTAACTGGGATTTCTAATTCCTATGCAGACATGGTAATATACATGGAAGTTTTAAAATGCCTTATGGTTTGGCCTTTTTTTTGTGTGGTTTTTTTTTTTTTTTTAATTCTACTGATTTCAGAGATTAGGAATACCTAAATAAACCAATACATATTTTATTCCAATATTACATACCATTATTCCAGTTGGTTTAGTGCTACACTGAATTGATTGAACACAACATCCCATTGATGGTGATACTAAGTGCATCTTGTCCACACAAAACATAATGCCCAGGAATCAGTGGAGAGCAGTGGCAGTGCCGCTTGCTGGGGTGCAGAGTTGATCTGTCCCGGCAGACAGTGCATATTTTTTCTCCGTATCTGAAGTGTTAATTGTACTTCTGAAAATTTCTCTAAGCTTCCTACAGTGAATGTATTTATAGGGAAAGACTGTGAAGAGACAAATCCTAGTATTTCTTGTAGGCAGGGATCCATGAGTTATGTTACACTGTAAGGCAACGGTAAGGATGAACAGAATGCATTTTTGGTACCTGGCAGCCTGTGTTGTGGACTGTGATCAAATACAGAAGTATTTGTATTTGAATTACCAGCACTCATGATGAAGGAAGATGAATTGCAGTTGTCTGCCAAGTGGCTGTGAGCAGCTGGTCACTGAGGCTGAATTGAACAGACAATTGCAAGGAGTTTGCTTCGTGATCTCCCTTCATATAGTGTTCAGGTATTATACTGCTGGGGCTGCGATACACGAGCCTAGCGAAAATGAGAACTGTCTAATCTCCAGAGCTGCTTCCCTGAGAAAGGAATTTAGGAATATACACCTCTTATTTCAGCATACCGATTTTTCTCCTTAGCCTTCCTGGTTTTAACTCAGAAAGGAGCACCAGTAGTTGATCTCATGTAGCCTGTATAATAATAGGGAAGTCGACACAGAGTTCATAAGGGTAAAGAGTACTTAAGTCTGATATGAGAGGTTTCCTATTTCTCGAAATTACCAAGGCTTGAGAGGAGTGCTGGCTTTGAGAAGCTCATCTGATTTTCTACTTTGGTCTTTCTCTTATAAAGCAAGATAATAACAGGAGTAGTTCTTAAGATGTGACACCATATTGCAAATCTGAATACTTAAGTTTGCTGCATGGGCTTGCTTTTAAGTCTGATGTTTCACTGGGTTGTCAAGCATTGGAGCAGGCTGCCCAGGGAAGTGGTTGAGTCACCATCCCTGGAGGTATTTAAAAGACACATAGATGTGATGCTTAGGGACATGGCTTAGTGGTGGACTTGGCAGTGCTAGGTTAATGGTTGGACTCGATGATCTTAAAGGTCTTTTCCAACCTAAACGATTCTATGTTTCTGTGTTATGACAGCCACAGTGACTTTACAATAAACACCAGTGATAAAGTCCGGGCTGGTTGAACCACCTGTCTGAGCCTTACATCTTAATTTGGGAATAGTACAGCATTATTAAATTGCACAAATACTCGGGTCCATACTCAAGAGATACGTGTGTATGTAACAACAGAGAATATTATCTAAAATCTCATATGGTGTAAAATGAGTGGCTATGTTAGACTAATCTTAATGAAATATACATCTACTCTGAGCCTTTCTGTAGTACTTTCTAATTTTTTTCTTTGTATTATACATACTGCCTTTCATTTCTTAGTCACTTTTATGGTTTTATAAGACGAAATAGTCACTTTTTGACCAGTACATGCTTTTCAGCTCACATAAATCAACACAGCTGCACCGAAGTGAATAGGGTCATGTTGATTTATGCCAGCTGAGGGTCTGGCATAGTACTTCCAGTAATGGTCTGGTAATGTAAGATAAGCATAATTTGCTTGCTTTGGGGAAAAGACCTGTATTAGCAGTATACCTTGCTAAAGCTGATTTCTTCAGTTACTTTCATCAATTTTATCCAGGTATAGCTCAAGTGTTTCCTGATTTATGGCAATGCCAAAGAAGAATGGGATCTTCCATTTCTGATGCTTATTTATTGTCTAAATATGACACTAGCTGAAAAGCAAAACGCTCTCTATAGTGGTAGTGAGCTACAAGGTGGCCTCTGTTTCCAAAAATGAACAAACAAAAGAAAACTTAAAAAACTTTCCCAGAATGCTGCATCTTTTTTTCTTTTTTTTTTTTTCAAGACAACATTATGGGATACCAAATGGGGGAGGTGGTGGCCACCAAGTTGCTGGTGGCGGTTGAACATGGCTCCCAGTATTTACCAGTGTGGAAATGTCTGCCCTATAGCAATATTGGAAAGGTATTTCTCTTCAGTGAGATGACGGTTTTGACAGTGGAAGAGTGAGGCAATTAGCCAGTCTAGTTTTCAGGAAAGCTGGGGCTCGATCCAAGCCTTTTTTACACCATCGGAAAGATTCCTGTTCTTTTGCTGGGCTCCGGATCTCACTAATACCTGCTTTTCTGAGTGAGAAAGCAAACTGCTTGTTGACAGTGTCATTTGTTTCTTCCCAGACAAGCCCTTACTTTTTTCTCCTCAGTTCTCTGTAAGAAGTTTTCTCAGATTTACAAGATGTGCCTTTGGATGTCTGAGATAACTTTCTGATTTGGTTAACCACTTCATTGCTTGCCTCATCTGATCTTTATCTGCCAAGGTGTACAAACATGTACAGCATGTTTCCTGACACAATGCAACAGAAGTTTTGTTTGGTTTTTGTTGGTTTTTTTTTTTCCCTAAGTAATAAATACTTTGCCTCCACACATGACATCATTGTGTAGATCATTCAGTAGGGAATTTTTGTTTGTCTGATACCAACCCTGGTAAAGCAGTTGTCATCAGACCATTGCTGTATAGCCAGAGGGAAAGGATACAACTGCTCATTTCTGTGATCTCTTTCAGCCGGGCAGGAAATGGCTAGGTGTTAGATTGCAGGCTGAATGTTGTCAAAGTAAATGTAGTAAGATTAAAATGAAAAGAAATTATGATTTAAAGAGAATGGGGAGTGTTCTTTGCTTTTATTGTGCATCTGGATCACAGGTTTGCCAGGGGGAAGGGGGTAAGAGGTTCCCCTGCTCGCTGTAAATATGTTTGGGTATCTTTTGAATTTATGTTTTTTGTTGTTACCTTTTTTTTTAACAAGCTTTCAGTCTTCCTTTTGCCTCTATTTCATAGAGAAGGCAGAAGCAGATGGTGACATCTGCTACCGACTTTCACAAGAAATCCCTACAATCCCTACTGTAACAGCTGCTCTTCTGTGTCTCCTATAAAGAGACGTAGCCAACATCTGCCAGATTTCCCTTTCTCATTTCTTTGGTTGAGGAGAGTAATTGCTAGTCTCCTTACATGCTTTCTGTGCAAAAGGAGCCTGGTCAACCTAGTACCGTTGGAAATACTGAGGGCTTTTGCTGGTGCTCTTTTTGTAAGTTTAGGCCTGTGAAAGACATAAGTGTGTAAAATTTTCAGTGCAGAGCTATGTCTCTTTCATTTAATACAAAATTTCCCAACCCATGAGTATATCTGAATAGCAAAAGTCAGCAGAGTGTTGCTTGTGTCTTGCTGACTCCTTGCTGGATGAGAAGAATGCAGGCTGGCTAGTATCATCAGGGATCGTCTGCCTAACACATTGAAAACTTGATGGCAAGGTACCATGGCCAATGTAAAAGGAGTTACTCACACAGTTGTGTGCTATAGAGCAGCCAAGATCATTTCATGCTTTTTAGTTTGCATGTTTCAACAGAGAAAGCATGCAGTGTCCTGAAGACATGCATTCTTACTGGCTTTTTCTCCCTGCTGTGAGACTGATCCTGCTAAGTGATCCACGCAGGTGTTTTCTTATCTACTCATGCAGTCAAACATCAGTGGGGATAAATGTGGGTCTACTTGTACTGATGGATTTGTGGTAATATTGACTGTAATAATAGAGAATTGCCAGGTAATAACTCTCTGCTATTTTACCTAAGTACATGTGTTTTCCCCTTGCAAAAGATCTGACGTTACAAAATAAGTGAATTCAGTTAATTCTGCTGATGTTGAACCTGATACGGACTAATTAGTACTGATCAGAGCACATCACAATATATGGAGATTTTTGTCTAATTTTTATGTTGCTAATAAGTCATCTTAACTTCTTAAACAGTTTGTGGGAATCCTTACCATCTCTTAATACTTTGTTTCTTTTCAATCTCGAAGTAGCCCTGGTTCTATACTTCTCTATCTGATGCGCTTTTCTGGGGCCTATCACCAATTTATCTAAGTAGCTATGGATATAGCTCATACAAAAACTAAGTAATTTCTTGCCTGTGGGTTTAGATTTTTGGAACAGCTGCATTCGCAACCCAGATCTCTCCTTGAGCAAATTATTCTCTTATCAGATGCATCTTTTTGTCGTTAAATCATGTGCTCCCTTGTGGCTTATACTGTGTTGAGAAGAAAGTAGATTACAGTTTTTGCTATTTTCCATGATTGATTTCAACTTTTTTTTAATCTCAAAAAAACCAAAACAAAACCCAAAACAGAGCATCCACACAATTTACAAAATGTCAAAACTACTAAATTTAGAAAACCTTACCGTGTAATTCTTAACATTTCTCAAGTTGTATTAGCAGATATCAGTGTTAGTTTCTTAAACTAATGCTGGATGAGAAGAATGCAGGCTGGCTAGTATCATCAGGGATCGTCTGCCTAACACATTGAAAACTTGATGGCAAGGTACCATGGCCAATGTAAAAGGAGTTACTCACACAGTTGTGTGCTATAGAGCAGCCAAGATCATTTCATGCTTTTTAGTTTGCATGTTTCAACAGAGAAAGCATGCAGTGTCCTGAAGACATGCATTCTTACTGGCTTTTTCTCCCTGCTGTGAGACTGATCCTGCTAAGTGATCCACGCAGGTGTTTTCTTATCTACTCATGCAGTCAAACATCAGTGGGGATAAATGTGGGTCTACTTGTACTGATGGATTTGTGGTAATATTGACTGTAATAATAGAGAATTGCCAGGTAATAACTCTCTGCTATTTTACCTAAGTACATGTGTTTTCCCCTTGCAAAAGATCTGACGTTACAAAATAAGTGAATTCAGTTAATTCTGCTGATGTTGAACCTGATACGGACTAATTAGTACTGATCAGAGCACATCACAATATATGGAGATTTTTGTCTAATTTTTATGTTGCTAATAAATCATCTTAACTTCTTAAACAGTTTGTGGGAATCCTTACCATCTCTTAATACTTTGTTTCTTTTCAATCTCGAAGTAGCCCTGGTTCTATACTTCTCTATCTGATGCGCTTTTCTGGGGCCTATCACCAATTTATCTAAGTAGCTATGGATATAGCTCATACAAAAACTAAGTAATTTCTTGCCTGTGGGTTTAGATTTTTGGAACAGCTGCATTCGCAACCCAGATCTCTCCTTGAGCAAATTATTCTCTTATCAGATGCATCTTTTTGTCGTTAAATCATGTGCTCCCTTGTGGCTTATACTGTGTTGAGAAGAAAGTAGATTACAGTTTTTGCTATTTTCCATGATTGATTTCAACTTTTTTTTAATCTCAAAAAAACCAAAACAAAACCCAAAACAGAGCATCCACACAATTTACAAAATGTCAAAACTACTAAATTTAGAAAACCTTGCCGTGTAATTCTTAACATTTCTCAAGTTATATTAGCAGATATCAGTGTTAGTTTCTTAAACTAAGAATTTGCAGACTTTTTTTCTCAGATGAAATATCAGCCTAAAACTTTGAAATAAAATGTTATGGAAGATACAGAAGTCAGCAATGGGAAATGGAGTGGTCAGAGCACGTATCTCACCTGTAGTGTTCTTATGGCTTCATTAATGCACAAACTTGTAGCAAGGTTTTTAGAAATAATGTATTTTAGGTGCCCATTTCCCTATTTTTTTCCCTTTGTTACTTTTATTTATCCCCGGGCAAAACACAACGGAAAATGTGACCATTCTGCTTTTTTGCATATGTATAAGTGAGAACATGAACTGAAATACAGGCAAGAATTGGGAGTTTTATATCTTGCATTTTACAAACTAGCTTAAAGTGAATGTGGAGTTTGCAGAAGGTCAGAAGAACAGAATTGCCATAGTGGTTTCAGCCAGAAGTCCGTTTAACCCAAGTATCCCATTGCCCTTGCTGGAACATTAGGGGAGAGTGTAGGAGATGGTATAGATACAGAGTGGTCATCTCAGACTCCAGTAGCTGACGGGTAAGAGACCATGCATGAAAGATGCACCCCAGTCCACTGCTCCCCCAGACCAGGGCTCTGTTGGAATTCAGTCCAAGCTACTGCACTTGAGATCCTTTCTGAAGGAAACCACTTTAGCAGGGGAATAACACCTCCTTTGAATGCATGGTTAAGTCGTAGCTCAGGTGTACCCAGAGTCTGGGGACAAGAGAGCATACTGGAGGATACAGTTTCCCCAAATGTGGAGACTCAGCCACAGTCAACCACTTCTGTATTTCTTGGTTTTGTCACTTGAGCCGTTTTCTCTTGCAGTTGCATCTACATGATTATTTCGTTCTGTTGTGATTCACTAAGATTTCCTCCTGCATTTTCCCCTCAAATGTAAATAATGTCGTTGTCTTTCTGAAATAGTCAGAGGCAAGAAAGGAAAAAAAATCACACAAAGAGCAAAGGTCACATCGTTATTGCAAGAGGTATGTTGCATAAATGAATCTATCTTACGTTGTTGATATTCTATAAGTAATGAATGTTTAGTATTTTATTCATTGTTATTGTACTAATTATTTCCTAAACTTCTGAAGACTTGTGTCTTACGATGATTGTTTGCATAAATTCTCTCGAATATATACATTTCTCGTGTGATATACTAGTGTAATTCTGCTTTGTCTACTTCCTAGTATGTAACCCAACATCAGTGATGCCAGCATTCCCCTGGGAGTATGAAGTAACGACCACTAGAAATTGCTTACAGCTCATCTTCAGAGTGCTGGGTATCACTGCAGAGCTGTTACTAAGTATGTAAGGCTCTGTAGGCCTTATTCCGCAACCTTCAAATTTTGGGCATCATCTACCAGGTGCAGAAACTTGAAAGCAGGTTCGTACACACAGCTTGTACGTATACAGTGACTGCCACACTCTTCAGGCCCATCTTAGTATCTGAAACATTTTCTCAGCAGCGTGCATCCTGTTTTCCTTAAAATAGCTCTCCCAAAGGTTGACAGTTCCCTCTCGTTAGAACTCTACTTGCTTTGTCTTGCATAATATAAAAAGTTATTTTAAAAGTACATCCATTAAAAGTGCATGTTGTCCTGAGAAAGTTATTTGAAATTAACCCGCTCAGTCATTTAAGATATTAGAAACTGAACAAGAGAGACTCTAATTCACAATAAAACAGTTCCACCATTAGTGGTTAAAAAAACACTGCAGAAGGAAATGTCAACGGATTATTCCTCAATAAAGTCTTCAGGATTCATTAAAAAGAAATAAATGAGAAATACAATGTAATCAGATGTCACCTCTGATAAGATACATCATATAGTATGATTTTATAGCAGTGTGATAGGAAGGTAAGCTACTTTATCCGAGGTCAGAGAGAAGGTTAGTGCATTTGGTCAGAGCTTGGTTTGAACTTAGGAACAATTTTTTTTTTTCTGCCTTGATTGCACTAAGTCTTTACTGAAGTTCCCAGAAAGGCGTGTTTAAAAATACAAAGCAAAAACTCAGACAAACACTGCATGTATAGGTAGTTTGATTTCAGACCATTATGTGCATTATATACTTTTTGGGAGTGCATGAAAGCTTTATGTTTATAAACATAACCTGTGTCACTTTGAAATAGCTGAAAATCTCAACAGCGGGACAGACTGCTGATTTGTGTCAGTCTTGTTGCTCTAACTGCAAGTATTTTTTGAGCAGATTTTAACCTCTGTTACAAGGACTTACAGCAGTATATACTGTTAGTTATAAGTGTTTCCCACATTGTTGATGTGTGCACACCTTGCCAACCATGCTAAAATATTTCCTTTTCAAGGATTTGCCTTTCACAGACACTTACAATTTAATTACGTGTTCTACTTAATTGTTAGGCACGAACTGGCAAATGAAAGCTATGTCCAAAAGCATGAGTATTCTCAAACAGTTTACAAGTATTTATTGTAATTAAACCTGATACCACATGCTCTTTAGATGTTGCAATATCAGTTGCATATTTTGATCTGTACTGTATCTCACCCCTATAGAATGCTAGCTGTTAAAACAAAGGGTTGTGGGTTGCAGTTAGCAGGTTTCCCATGAAACCCTTCAGGGATGCTCTTTGATATGGGAAAACAAATTAAAACCAAGCTAACAGAGACTGTACAATATCACGTTTTCTCTGCTTTCTCTTAATTTTTGCCCTAGGACATGCGAGTTTGAGAACGACTGTGTCCTGGTTTTGGCTGGGATAGAGTTAATTTCCTCCTAGTAGCTGGTACAGTGCTGTGTTTTGGATTTAGGATGAGAACAATGTTGATAACACACCGATGTTTTAGTTGTTGCTAGGTAGTGCTTACACTAGCCAAGGACTTTTAGCTTCCCACTGCTCCACCGACTGGGAAGGCTGGAGGTGCACAAGAAGCTGGGAGGGGGCACAGCCA
>NW_008795259.1:4207391-4257709 GCF_000699145.1 Aptenodytes forsteri | reverse complement strand
TACTACTACTACTACTACTACTATTATTTTACTTTATTTCAGTTATTAAACTGTTCTTATCTCAACCCATGAGTTTTCTCACTTTTACTCTTCCGATTCTCTCCCCCATCCCACCGGGGTGGGGGGAGAGTGAGCAAGCGGCTGCGTGGTGCTCAGTTGTCGGCTGAGGTTAAACCACGACTCACTGCTATAGAAATGCTGCAGGAATGCTGATGGATTTTTATTTTTGATGGCGAGAGCTTGATTTCATGATATTAAATGTGAATAGATTTACAAGTAGTAAAAGAATTGTCCAGCAAAGCAACTCAGACCTCCAGTTTACATCCTTTTTTTTCTCATTTATATCAAAAACCTTACATTAAGAGAGATTTGAGTTGTTTGCATCATGCATCAATATCCATCAATAGGTGGATTGAGAATATTTGCTTTAAAATAAAATACTATAATAATCATGAGTCTAGGCAGTGTGAATCTGGAAAATTCAGAGCTCATCGGATTTAAGAATATGTGCTGGAAACTTCAAAATAAAATACTATAATAATCATGAGTCTAGGCAGTGTGAATCTGGAAAATTCAGAGCTCATTTCGGATTTAAAACAAATCCAGATGGCATGAGAAAAACAAAACATCAGTAACACACAGAAACATTTTACTTTGCATTTCTTTTTAAAAATTTTTGAAACAATTGCTTTTAAGTTATAAATCCTCTTTGTGCTTTCTTGCTGACACCTTTCTCATCTCAGCCCCACCTCATGCCCATATTCTGAGTCATTGGTAGGCTTGTGTGCATCTATTAGGGATACCTGAGTTTTCTGGTATGCTATGCGCTCTCACATACAATGAGTTTCCATTTGCTGCAGACTGTAAAAAAAAAAAAAAGACAAGATCTTTTTGTTACCATTATTGCACTTCTTCAAGATAAATGGAGACATTGTGCACCTTCAAAGATCAGGAACAGTCCTTAAACTTCCCAAATTTTATATAATTCTTGAAAATTGAGTAAATTGAAAAATATCCCTGGTCTTAAGCACTTTGTTGGTTAGGGATGGTACCAGTGATATAGTTCATTTTAAACATTTATGCTGAAGTGCCATTGAATCTTGAGCAAAGCCAGTTCTGTGCCCATACCAGGCATTTGAGTTTGAAAATACTCCATTTTTCCTCTCTGTTTGCTTGCATAAATATTGCATGCATCTGTCATTGAAAACCAGGCCAGTAATTGCTAATTTTAACATGTGTTTTTCAGCAGGAATGTGACTTCCTTTTCTCAAATCCATGCATTGATTTTTTTTTTTATATCCTCTAGGTATGTTGTAGGGAAAGTAGGAGACGGCAGAAGTGTTCTGTCCCTTCTTTAATAGGGGCATGGGATAGACTGCTGCTAGTAGCATGTGATTTGCTGTCATGCTCTATTGGGGTTGTCATTCAGGTATCATGGACGAACCTCTGCCCGCTGTAATGTCTAAAACTAGGCAGTGTACGCGCTTCTCCTTTTCTGAGTCGCAGAATGGTGTGCCGCTGTGTGTCCTGGGCCATAACCCGTCCAGATACGCTGCGATTTCCAGGTAGTGATTTGAATCATCCGACTTCTGGTGAAAATGATATATGCTTGTCATGCGCCTGGGCTTAGAAGGTGGCTCCACGGGTCTCCTTTATATTTGGCATGTCCTCATAGAAATGCCGGTGTTCCTACATTTAGGAGAGTGTCTCTGCCTTCAGCTCAGCATGGTCTAGCATCACAGTCCTTGCTGTGTTCTAGTTCATGGTTTCTATTTGCAGTGCTTCAGTGCTTCTCAAGTTTCAGATACTCTGTTTTCTAATACAGTTTTAATATTCTCATCGTCTCAAGTCCATTTCTTTAAATCCTATGCGATGGACACCAGCCAGCTTGTGTTTTGTTTGCATCTGCAGGTGAGGATGCTACTGTGAATGAGTCCATTAACTAGTAAACTGAGCACGAAGTACAAATGATAGGCGTTTTTCTTTAAACCTGTTTGAGTTTTGCACAAAAAAAAGTGTAGCACATACACAGTTCTTTTATTTTTAGCATATTTAATGGTCCCCACAGACCATGCAATATTTAAGAAAAACAGAGCAAGACTGGTGTAACAGTAACTCAGGCTGGGAAATTGAAAGCTTGATTTCATGTAACCACAGTAGGCAAATGCTACCTTTGCTGCCTAGTTTTGAAAGTGTTGGTGTTACTAAAGAACTGGCAACAGTTTTTGTCGTGCTGGTGAATCCAAGATCCATTGCCAAAACAGTGTCAGAAAAGTAACCAAGAAATAACAGGTCATTATTAAATTTTTACTTGTGTCTCATAATGATGCTTTTCTTAAGAGAAGTATCATAATCTTAAACTGCACTTAAAGGAAAAATAAGCTCTTTGTTTTGAAATCATGGGATGAAGCAATTCTGGGTTTGAGTTCATTAGTGTGCTGCAGTTATTGCACAACTTTGGTCTACTTGCAAGTAAGTTAAGTGTCTCCTGTCACTTTGGTTCTACAGGTTCCTTGTGGGTTTGGTGGTGTGGTGATATCATCTGGTTTACCGTCACATTTATAGACAATGATAACCAGGCATCAACACCCATGCAGAAACCCACAAAGTCATCAGGGAATGTTCATTCATTTTTTCCAAACTTATGCATGTGTGTGAGTGTGTGGATGATGCTTGAAAATGACTGCCTGTACGTGAAAGTCTGATGAAAGAATTAGTACGTTCAGTAAAATCTGCTGTAAAAGCAGAATAAATTGAAATTGTCCAAATTGATAATGTACATGAGGGTTCATTCAAACTTAATGTTGTTTCTACTGATTAAAATCAGGTAGTTTAATATTTCATACAAAAGGCTTGGTATTGAATAAAAAATTCTGAAAGATTTAACACTTTTTAAACTGTGCTTTTCCTCTAGAGTACTAAGAGGGGAAAAATTAGAACAATAATCCTCAATGGATTAAGGGAAATGCCTCTTATTATACTGTAGCCTATCTGGAAAGAAATGCTTATGCAGCCACATGATGCAGTAAGTTCTTTTTGAATGTTTCTGCCTTTTGTTACACAGAGTATTATAGCCGTGATCCTACAAATACTTACAGAGCCATCTTGATGCTTACAGGCTCGAAGTCTGGTTCTACTGATTTTAAAAAGAAAGTTATTACCGGTAAGTGAATAATAGCTCAGTTCCCTGGATCAGATTTTCAAACCTGCTGTTTAATGACAAGAGCGTTCAGATTTTCCAAAGCACTGGGAGGCTTACATATTGAAAAGGTGAGCGCTTTACAGAAGGCTTTCAAGACAGAAGCATAATGTTAATGGTTTTAAGAGGACCTTATAATTCCCTACTTCTAAAAGCAGAACTAGTTAACAATGATGTAGGTGGCAGCTACCTGGAAGTGTTTGCTTAGCCTCATTTCCCTTTTACTCTAAAATAGTGTTTGTGGGAAAAACTGCTAAGTTTAATATAATTAATTTAAAAATGAAAGAAAAATTGTGTTTCCTGTAGTACAAGAACATGGGCTTGCAATGCTTGAAAAATACCAATAATTAAAAAACCCAAGTAAAACAGCATGAGAAACCAGTAAATGGTTTGGTTCAAATCTGATTTTTCTTTGACTCTGACTCAAGTCAGTTCAGTTTCCTCAGATCAATAATTATTTACCTGCCTTGGTATTTCTGAATCAGTTCAAGCTGAAAAATACAAAATTTTGAAATGTAAAGTTATGTGATAAGGGAACTTCCTCTGGGAAATTCTCTGTTAAACAATTATTCTGATCCAATAATCAGGTATTTTCTTCTTGGTTCAAGTTCTGGATTAGGTTCAACAAAGACTCTGGTTCAGGTAACAGTTGTGGTTCGGTTCCCATTTTAGAAAGAAAAAAAAAGCAGTTAAAACAATTTTCAGTTTAGTTTGACTCAGGGGAAAAAATAAAACCCATCAGCTTTTTCATAATTTGGTGCTGCTTAGTTACATTGTGCACTTCACGCTGCTTGGGTAAGCTGCTTTATTTGGTTGTAGTATGCCCCTGGCTGCCATGTGCACTGTACAGTGCTGCAATGTTTGACTAACATGTAGTGCCAAGGAATATGTGGGTTCGAGATGAAAAATTTTACTGAGATTAAAATAAATTGTGGGAATAATCTGTATTGATTTAGTATTAGTCTGAAGTAGTTTGGAGAGAGCTTCTGTTTGTGTGTGGATCCACATGACATTGTGCCTTTAAGAAGATCAAGGAAACATGGGTTTTAAAAAAAAAAAGGGGGGGGGGGGGAAGAGGGACGATATAAAATCTGAATCTTGAACCTGCATTTTTACAATGTTACCCATTTTATAGGATAAAGACAGTACTTTGTCATGAATAAAATACTGTTTACTGAATTCCATCGAAACTCCTGAGAATAACTTAAGAATTTAACTTCCTTTTAGTAAGCCGATATGCCTATAGTGCTGGGTACTTTTAAATCCCTCAGCAAATATTTTTGTCGTGTTTAAGTTTATTATTTCTGTATAATTACTCAGAATTTGATTGTTTTTTCTTTTTCAGCAACTTTTTTTGGGTTTTCTTTTTTATTGGCAGGTGAGATGTTAGGGGACATGCGTAGTTTCTTTAGCAACCTCTTCTGGGCTATGCAGAAACATGACTAAGAAGCATTTTTTTCTGATGTGCTACATTTTAACTATTTTAAAAGAAACTAATGGGTTGAGGGTTTAAAGATTTAATATAATTTTATCCATACGTAATTCCAAAGTGTGGATGATACTGATTGGTGTTAATTGATGTGTCGCAGTTCAGCTTCATTAGGCATCTGCACAGCTGTGACACTCAGCAGCTCAAGAGATGATGTTGCAGAGTTTATACAGTTCCCTTTTCCAGAACAGTGCTGTGACCACTGCTAGCGCTGTGCGTGGAAAGAACAAAAACCAGAGTGGGCAGAACCATGCCACAGGGACTGCAGAAGGACACGATGGCTCCTTTTGTTTGAAACCCTACCAAAAGACACCAGTCCTGCATGTAAATTCACATCCCTGTCCTTCGGGCACGGTTCTGCCCGTTCCTGACTCTGTGGTCTTTAACACATCTGTCTCTGAGGAGGAAAGCCTTGCTTCCTCAGGAGACTTGCAGAAAACTTCACAAGAAGATCGGTTAACCTCGGCTCATTGTTCCTTTAGGTTTGTTCCATAAGAGACCAGGTTAAATCTGTTGTTATTTGCCCATCACGTGGTATCAGGCAACTCTGCAGCTGCTTAAATTTGAATTGAAATAGCTGTGGAAAGATGAGGACTCTCTCTCAGATGAAATAACACGTATGTTCAAGAAAATCATAAATAAGCTGATTTTTTTTAGTAGATCTATCTTGTATCATAACAATTGCCAAAGTGTTTACTCACAGGTGCAAAATACTTAGAGTCTCCTTAATCTCCAATTATTGTTGCCCTCTCATCTTGACCTCTCTTGAAGTGTTTTATAAACAATTTAAAGAATAAATGAAGTATTAGAAACAATTATTATAGAGCAGGCAAAGTTATTTGCTTTCCTTGAGCGAAGGGACGTAATTTATAAAGGACTGATTATACTCATCTGTTTTCTGGGTAGCCTGTAAGTTTACTTTACCATGGCAAGGCAGAATAACAGAGAAATTGTGTCATGGGAGCCAAGTAAGATATTGTAGCGGTAGGAAATCCAATTGCCTTGTTTTACAGCCATTTGTCTTGTCTGTCGTTTCTGTCAAATGATCATTTGAATCAAAAGCGTTTAAAGAGATTTTCTTCCTTTGCAGTAGTGAGAACAACAGAGACTTTTATGCTGCAGGACATTCCTACTAGGTCTTTCCTCCTCTAACATGGCTACCTGCCAGTCCTTGTTATTATTAAAAGTTGCTTCATTTGGTACATTTTATGAAGTGGCTTTGCCTGGCTTCGTGGCTGTCACTGAGGTTATGAGTCAAGAAGGAGAGCGGGAATGGGGAGCTCTGATTCAGTGGAGCTTAGCAGCGAAGCAGCAGTTTAAACTGAGAATGTTAATGGGTAGCTTTTTACTTCAAACCTACTCTTTTCAAGCTATGCATTCGTATCAAAAGAAAAATACCGTGGAAAGCATGTTTGATCTCTTTGCCGTACTGATTTTAACACGTTGCTCCTGCCTTGCCTTTTGTTTACAAAGCCCAGCCCAGTACTTTGTTTACAAGTACCAGCAAAACTCCTTTGCGAGCCACGAGGGTTACCTGGGCGCAGAACCTACTAACGAGAGGTTGGGGTCGAGGTTATTTGACTCCAGCTCTCAGAGAGAAGGGCCATTTCTAGGAGGGAACGGCTTAAGGATTTCAGAAGCTCCCTCTGTAAGTCTGCAGGCTGTTCCCACCTCTGCTGTGCACTTCTGTCAAGCAGGGATGAAATGAGATGCGAGGGTCCGGGAATCATCAAAACAACAGAGCCTGTTGGCTCCAACACAGCTGGAGCTGGGAAAAAGATGCCTGTTCCGCCTCTCTCATGTGGCTTTTTCTGTCTCTTTTCCAATCTCCCTGTGAGGCAGAGTGGAAGCAGTAGAGCAGCAGGGAAGAAGAAAGGGTGATAGCGAGTGTCTATTCCACGTCAGAGGACAATTTTGTAGTGTCCCTTTGCAATTAGAAGAACATTTGTCAACCCTGACATCTGCCAACCACAGTTCTGCAGCCCCTGGAGAAGCTTA
Organism: Aptenodytes forsteri; assembly: GCF_000699145.1. Classification (NCBI taxonomy): domain Eukaryota; kingdom Metazoa; phylum Chordata; class Aves; order Sphenisciformes; family Spheniscidae; genus Aptenodytes; species Aptenodytes forsteri. Next base: position 4,251,023 of record NW_008795259.1, on the reverse strand, counting down.
TCTTACTGAAATACCTTTGTTTTCCCGAGCAGATACGAGAGAAGGCACTGTCATTTCCAAGATCAGTATTTGAGTGAAGAAACAGGGCAGGATATTGTTGTAGACACATATACAATTACATCTTCGTTTCTAGTACTTCTGGCAGAAGCAGGGAGGATGAGGGAGATATGTCAATAACAGCGGTTGGTGTCAGCATGATACGATTCAAAATCCTACAGTAACTCTGTATCCTACAGTAATTTTCTTGCAGGTTTAACACCCTTAGAAAATATCCCTTAGCAGCTCTAAGGCACTTCTGAAATATTCCTTAGCTTTTGCAGTCATCATTTTGAAATAGTAAATTCTGTGGGTGAACGTTTGGTGCTTCATCACTGAAAGGGTTGGGGCCCTTATTCAGAAGAGTGTGGTCAGAGGAAATCAGAGTTTGAGAGCTGATTCTTTGCCTGCTGCATCTGGAGCCTATGGGGGTGCTCTGGGGAACAAATGTAGATTTGGCTCCGGCTCAAGGGAGGTCCCTTGTCATGAGATGACATATGAAGGTTATGCATATAAGTACCAAACCCTCACACTCCCATACTGTGCAGCATTTCACAGCCGGGAGATAAACAGACTGTAGCTGTTTTAAAATAACAGCTATGTTTTTTCTCTGTTTATCTCTGTCTGCTGGGCTATTAGGTCCCTTTTGTTTATTCCTGCCTTGAGTCATCTTCCAGGTCTGTGTGTCCTGTAAATCAGGTATGATGCTTTCTGCCGGATATCACTTGTACCTGAAACGCTGGGCACTGTAAACTTTCTTTTAAAACTCTCATGAATAATTGCCAAAAGGTGGTAGCTACAGTATCCCCAACAAATGCACATTATGAATGGTCCTCTTTTTAAGCCTAGAATTCCTTTAAACATGCCTGTTGGGTTTTGAGTACCTGCAGTTAAATGGTGTTGCTTTTGGCAGGCCTTGGTGAGCAAATGAGGCATAATCTCTCTGATCTCAGTAGTCTGGTCAGCCAGCCATGACATTCTCAGTGTCTTTTCTTTCTACACCCTGTCTGAACAGAGCCATAGCCCAGGCAGCTCTCAGTGGGGTTGCCAAAGATTACCATGTGCAGTGAAGCAGCAGGTGGCAGGACAGTGGAAAATATGCAGTCCCAATCCCTGGGTTCACATGGGGTTCAGGGTTAAATTTCAGCGGTTTCCCTCCCTGCTCCTCGAGCCCTTCGATAAACTGCCCTTTGAGAGACAAAATCTTCAGTGTGCATTGGGAAACTATTTAAAGTTCAGTTTTGTCCAGTGTTGGAAGTGGGTTCTAGACTGCAGCAGGAAATCTAAGAATTCTGTGGCCACAGCAGCTACAGCCTTCCTCACCACCCAATGACATTAGGGTGGGCATAAGAGATGAGGTAGATACGAATAAATCCTGAAAACTACGAAAGGAGGGGAAAAGGACCATTGCAAACTTGATTAGCTCAAAAATTGTGTAATGACTGAACGAAGGGTGCCTCCACAAACTTAACTCAAACTTGTGCCTATGTGTTCTGATAAAGCCCTTGTTTGCACTTTTGTCCCGTTCTGCTCCCCCCCCCCGGCCCTGGCTCTCTCTTCCTTATTCCTTGCACAGGACGGAGAGGTCTCTCCTGAGCGACTAGATGTTCAGTCTCTGGGGGGCAGAGGGGAAGAAAGGAGTTCTTTGACAGCAGATTTACTCTGTGCCCCTTTTATAGCCACTCTTCAAGCCTTGCACTGTGATTTCATCTCTTTTTGAGTCTTCCAGGGTACTTCTTTCTCGTTGTTTCACAAATATCAAGATACTTTCTCAAATTCCTGTAAAATGTTGGCATTTTATCCACATTTTTTGGGTGACAAACTAAGGCATGAAAAAAACCCCAGTGTCTGCATTGACTGATTGATTGGTTGATGTTCAGAATAAAATTCCCATCTGTTTGCATCTGAGGGCTTGGTAGTCAAGCACACAGAGGAATATGTGGCAGTGACTAAATGAGAACCTTGATTTAAGTGACTTTCTAAGCACCTTTTCAGAATTTGCAGAAGAAAACAGGCTTTTATTCATTTTTCCATAGCAGCATTAATCAGACTGAACTGTGAATCCATCATTTCTTTTTCTGCAGTTCTTTATCGTTGCTTAGCTTCAGACTCCATAGGACCCCTGCCTACTTCATTTCTCACAAGAGAGTAGTCTCTGCTTTCAGAGCAAGTCTATTCTCTGCACAGGGGGCAATCCTATTAGGAAAAAAAATACAATGTGTAATTAATCTAGAGGTGTTTTGTGAAACTGTATCATTGTGCATTCAAAAACAACACCGGCACATGTAATCCTAACTTTTAGTGCTAGAATTTACAGCTTTCTTCCTGAACATGTACAGAGTGTGTGTATGTGCATGTGTGTTTTTCTGAGAGCATGCACAGCTACCTATGGGGATATTAAAATTATGTGAAAGGTCCCCCTAAAAATACAAAGCCAGGAAATTCAGAATTGGGCTAACTTTCTGTCCTGGTTTCACCCCATTGTGCTCAAGTATTGTAGGCATCTCAGAACAGCAGGTGATCTGACTGCCTCTTCTGTTCCTAGAGGAAGTGTAAACTAACTTAAATGGGAAGTATCACAAAAACAGGATAACAGTGAGTTTCAGGAGTCCACAAAGGAAGAAGTGTTCTTAAAAATACTGATATTAAAACAGTAGTGAGCATGACAAGTTGAACAGTGGTAAATGGACATTTTATTTAGATGCCCTGGTTTTTGCCATTTAATCACTTTCCAAATGTTTTGTTTCACATTTTCTTATGCAAAATTTTTGTGGCGATTGGACATGTTAATGGTGGAATGTTTAAGTTTGGATTCTTCTTTGTAAACTTAAGTAATCTGACTTCAGTGAAACTGCACCAATTGATCTTGCCAGAAAACTGAGATCTCTGAGTTTATAGCTGCATATTTATTTTTATTTAATTTATTAATTACACTAGAGAAACACTATTCCCACAGGGAAAGAATGTGGGAGTGGGATTCAGTTTCAGTGGTAACATTAGAAAAAGGGAATATTCATTGAAATGTATGTACATTTCAAAAAGCTGTTATAATTTTACTGTTTTCCTGTGTTCAAGTGATTTTCTCAGTAAATAACAGTGTCCACTTCTTTGCCTTGGTGCCTTTTTCATTTTAAAGTGAATATTAGCAACATGCCCAGGGTTTGTCCCAGAGGGGGGTTCGATCTCAGCAATGGCTTTTGTGCAACCTCCTGACGTATCTTTTCTGCCTGTGGGAGAGCTGCCGCTCTGCCTGGTGGCATTTCCAGTTAAGGGTTTGGGTGTAGAAGCCGTAGCACCCTTGCTTAACTTCAGGGTCCCCCGAGAGCAATCACTGCCTGCTCTGAAATAAGGACATAACTTTTTATGGGAAGTTTAAGCAACCAGCAGTAACTACATCTAGGTGAAATAATGTTTTTATTGGCTTTCTGAATACAGAAGGTCAACACAGCTAGGCCAAACATGTCCAAGTCTTTCAGGAGCAGAAGGGACACGCTGTCTTTGTTGGCTTGCTGTCTTCCTGGTGTATTGTCAGCTTGTCTCTCTCTGCCTTTCCCTCCTATTCTCTTCTTAAACTGTTAGGGTTGGGGGTTTACTTTAGGATTGGGTGTCCCCCCCCCCGCATAATTACTTCGAAGCTTGTTTCAAGGGGGTTTGTTGTTAAAATACTACATTTGAGGGGTGTTGCTTTGCTTTTATCCAAGATAATAACTTCCAGTGTTGTCCTGTTCTGTCCTCAGCAGCCCCACTTGTCCCTGTGCAGAAGCAGAGCTCGGGAAACAGGGACAGCCGGGGCAGGCAGAGTAGGCTGAAAGCGCCGTGAGCTGATCTCATACCCCTGGTCACACACTGGCTTGACTGCACACTGCAGCACACACTGGGAAGACTTTTTTGACTCTTCTGTCAGAGCCATGTGTTTACTTGATTAGTCTGTTATGAGTCTGAAGGGGTATCTGTAGCTGGAACAATTCATCCTCATACTAGTAATTGCAGACCATCGCAATTGCTGATTTGTACATAGAATTGTTGGGATCATCACTGGTGTTGGAGATGTACTCCTTACCACATCCTAGCTGAGAATCTAATTATTCATAACACAGAAGATGGAAGGAAACATAGCGCTTTGTGTTTTCTGTGCCCTGTTCAAGTACTAGAAAACATTGTGCCTCCTGTATTTGCAGAAGCTGAGATTTCTTTTTCTCCTTCCCTCCAGCTCTCAGTAGTCCCCACCTTGTTATTTCTTGATGAACTCTTTGCCCATGGCTCTTTCCAGCTCCCTGGAAACACAGTTCAGCTGTGTTTCAGGACCCCCTCTTGGTGGCTCCAGGACTCCTGTAGCAAAGGGTGGTTTATGAAAATTGAAACACATTTACCAAATGATGTATTGAAGGCCTAAAGGGTGCCTTGAGGACTACCGCTGTCGCAAAGCTAACCAGAAGAAAGTCCTAAGAGAAAAACAGTTGAGCAACAAAGCTCAAAAGGGAGGTATGTGGATTTAGGAACGTCTTGAGTTATACTGCATAAGTGTCAAACCCATCTAGGACTGCTTATTAGTTTGTGTGGGAGGCGAAGTTTCAAATAAGTTATTTGGCTGTAGCTAGATCATTTTTCTCTCTCCAAGCAAATACATCAGGACTGACTCAGCAAAGTTGTATGCCACTGTGACTGGCTTTAAGTCTAGCTCTTATTACACTCTTTTGCCTTCAGTAGAAGTAAATGAAAGTTCTTTTTATCCCTGACTTGAAGTGAAATGACACATTTTATACTCAGAAATTTGCGCATTAAAAGTTAGCACTAATATGGGTGCACAGAAAGACACGGAAGACCTGTGCAAAACTTTGATTGTACCATGACCCACCACAAGCTGATGTCCCAGCCACCTGGAGAGGCTGAGAGACCAACCAGACTTAGTCCCTCAGAGGTCAGAAGGTCCCAGAAACTGTATTAGTCAGTCATGTGTCACCAGGTAGGATTAAAAGCCTTGCCTGCTTCATCTCAAGGGAGTGCTAGGGTAAAGGCTGAATGTCTCAGCTTGAACCATCAAACAGCACCTTTTTTGATGTGCTACTGGTTGCTGAGGGGATGGAGGAGGGGAAAGACAGAGAGAAAAGGAAAGGGGTTTTAAATTTAAGGGCACAGATGTCTGAACTTTGATAGCTATTTGACAAGATAAGTTAAAATCAGTTTTTTGTGCAAGTTGCCTTAGACTGCATGATGTTTCCATTCTGTACAAGTGCTGGATTTTCCTTTTGGTTGCATACATTTCTAGCTATTGTAGCACCAATTCAGCAAAGCGTGTACTTAACTCCAATTGTTTACACACGCTTAAACAATATAAAGAGTCTGTGCTGATGGGCAGGCACACTCATGCTCACCCATAGCTCATACATGCAAGGGCTTGTCTACTTCTGTGACAGTTTAAATGAGAGGTTTTATTCAATAACATTAATTGTACAATTTAAAAAACATGGCTTAAATGGGTGTTAACAAATCAGAGTGGCTAAAGACATTTACCTTTGTTTTAAAATGTAGTGTATATGAACTGCGATTAAGAAATCAAAGTGAATAGTTTGGAGCAAAAGGTTAAGTTTTCTGTAAGCGAAACGCTGCTCTGTTTATGTAAGTGCCATTAACAGCATAAACTTGGGAACAGGAATAACACTTTTACATATTGTTTTCAGTATTAATGTTTGGGTTTTCCTTTATAAGAATCTTTGATGCCTCACCTTTTCCTGTTCAGTGTACAGTTCCTGAGGGGAAAATATTTTAATTTAAGAAAAATTATGTGGAGGAAATATACTAAAATAGCATCTTTTGCCCAGCAGTTATTGCTGGTATGTCACCCTATCCCTTTACCAAGCCCATATGATAGATGTGAGATGTGCAATTAGTCCTGAATAAGGGTATTTTGAATGTGAAATCTAATAGCTTTGTGTTACACATTACACATGCAGATTGTCTGCTAATTAAATGTCATTTTTTTCACAGTCACTTTAGAGAACTGCTGCTGTGTAGTCATAGGAATCATCCTGTCATTGTTCTTTGGGAGGTGGAAACCTCTATCTGTTTGTATGCAAAACAGCCATGGAGAGTTTAAAGCCCTGATGACAGATTCCCGGTGGAGGGTTAGCTCCACTGAATCACAGGGGAGCATGGCTCTCTGTGCTGTGACAAATGTCGCCTTCGATCCTCATCCTCGGGTGGTGGTTGGTAGGTCTCTCGCCCTACTTCCATGCGCCTCTTTAACGGCGCTTATTAGTTGTCCCTCCAGGTAAGCTTCGTGCTGTCCTTCCGCCCACTGGGAAAAAGAAAACTCTCCCTACTGTCTGCATTCCCTCCCAATTTCTGTACCCTGTCGTTCCTCACAAGATTGTCTATCACTCTTATTTTCCCCTCAGATAAAAATCATTAATTTTTGTTTCCTCCATGCCTAGTTCATATGACCTCCTGTTGCCCTCAGTTGTCCAAATGTTCTCCTCAGTGTGCAAGTGGGTATCAGGGGCAGAGGTGCTCTTGGGCTGAAGAGCAATAACCCCCTCCAGTGTGCTGCCCTCCTGCTGCTGATGCTTTCCTACCTCAGCACACCTTTACCTTTCTGCCCCAATCTCCTCATTTTTAAAATATAGGTAGTAGTATATTTTCCATTACCCAAGGAATTCCTTCAGAAACTGTGGTGCAAATGGAAAATGGAGCCAAGCAGACTTAGCACATTTTACTTTTGGCATTGGAAAGTTCGAAAAGTGTGTCAATATATTATAAAAGGAAATAATTCAATTGATATACCGATTAATGTCTTTGTTAGGAATATTTAAAGGAATTAGTACAACTTCATTTCATTGAAATCACACATTTTAAAGTAATACCAAATGAGGATCACTTGATAAGGGGGGGACAATCCTCATGTTATTGGACCGTTGCTTTCAATCTGTCATCTGTGGATTTTATTGTTACATGATTATTTCCCAGGGGGTTGATGAAGAATAACCTTTAGAAACAAGCCTATTATCAGTAGCTTTATCTTTCCTGTTTAGAAATCTCACGTGTCCACTAGAAAATAGTTGGGGGTATGAAAACTGAAAATGTTTGAAAAACATTGCAAATGTATTAAGAATCTGAGAAACCCACTATCATAAGGTACTATTACAATTTTAAAGGACAGAGAAAGAGACGAAATATTATGATGAAGCAAAGTATTTCCAGCTATGCTATACAGGAATAAAATGTAAGGATTAAAGCACTATATCTCATGTTTCAGGAACCAAAATGATTTATTGCTCAGGTCAGGAAGATGTTTCCTATGCAGTGCATGACTTTACAATGAGTTGCTTATGAATCATACCACCCTTATTTCATATATATTTCATTTTGCAAAAATCTGATTGTGGACTTTCTGGCAAGCTCATCTAAACATAGCTGTACTTGCTGTGTAAAATTTGCAGGATATTATGAAGAGCTGGGAAGGAAAAAAAATCACTTTAATAGTGATTTTTTTCTTTGTTTCCAAACAGTGATGTTTCTACTTTGTATAATTGTTGTTCTGAGAAGAACAATTTGTTATTTTAAATTGAGTGTGGATTCACAATTAAAATGCATGAGTGTTTAACACATACTAAGTAGCTGCTTTACCAGTTTTACCAAAATGCAGTACCGTATCAGTTGTCTCGATCAAGATACAGTTGAAAATTCCATTTAAACCCAAAATATGGAAGGTTAATTTAAAGATCTGTAACTTGATTTTTCATCTGGTTTACACTGACATAAATCCATTGACCTCAGAATAATCGTGACTGATTTTCATCAGTATAAGTGAAAGGAAACTCTGGACTTCTTTTCTTAGAAAAACTGGGTGTTGCTTTGTTTTTTAATTTCAGCTTGTTACAAAAATGGAAAAGCTTCTCATAGAATGGAAATTATGAGCAGTGTGGGTTTTCAGGCAATCAAAACATTTTAATGATCTCATTAAATGTATCATTTACAACATATATATGTTAAAAGAAATACGTTCCTTTGGGTTAGTGGAAGCACTGGGTACACAATGTGTTTGAACATGTTAGGCTTCCACTAGAATCTATGCCAGAACTGTAGAAACTTGGAGAGAAAAAAAAAACCCACCCTTTTTCTTGTGCCAGCATCTTTAGAGACAGAAACCTTTTTATCATATTTTATGCAAAACGAAGAAAAAGATTTTCTTCGGAAACTGTGCTAGGACTGCATCTCAGCTGATAGCATTTAATAGCAATACTTACCTATCAGATTGACTGTTATTCTATGAAATAACTAGGATTAATGGTGGATTTTCTTATGTATGAAACAACTAGTGTTATACAAGGATAGCAGTCTTCCTAAGACCACAATTTTGTCATCTGTTGAGTTTTGTATGTAGCCTTGAGAGCTTGGAAAATGAGGGTTCTTGAAAAGAAATAGTTACTATAACAGCGGCTCTTAAAGCTGCTTCAGCCATTTGGCTGCCTCTTATAAACGACAGATTCTAGAGAAGAACACCTACTTCAAACAGCCAGTTTCCTGATGATACACAAAGGGTGAAACCCCAGTGCCGATAAAAGGAATGGGGTACTGATGCAGAGACCCAGATTTCTTTTTTCTCGGGGCATCCAGCTTTGGAACTGTAGGGTGCATTGAGAGCGTGCTTCCTAAAGCAATAATTTTAAAGATGTGTTAATGAGAGATGTGTCCAGCTTTCAAAACTGTATCTTTGCCAGATGTAGGCAACGTCCTTCTCAGAGGGATGAGCTGCGCGACCTGTTTTCCACCCTGAGCCAGGCGGCACAGCAGGCGACAGGCCTGGGCTGGAGAGCCAAAGCTATTGCAGTATATTGCTGCTATTTCTTTTTATTGTAGTATTGTTCCTATAGAGGTTTGCTGACAAGTTATATGTTTTACAGATCAGGTCTGCTTGATGAGGAATCCTTGCTTGAAATCGTATCTAGGATAAATCGGGTTTGTAAATCAGACCTTATGGTTCCTATTGGAATGCTAATGATCTCAGAGGGAGGGCTTGGGTTTTGAAAACAAATCTAAGCTAATGCCCAGGGTTCCTGAAAGAGCTGTTAATATCATGAAAACTCATGTTTAAAGCCTCTTTTAAAATGTAAAAACTTGTCAGGCACTGCTCAACCAAGGCTGTTTGGAACTGATGAAATGTGTGGACACACCAAAGCACCCTTTGCAACGTCTGGCCAGATCGCTGCTGTACAGCAATTCCAGTGCTGTCAGTAGCGATGCAAACCAGAGCATAATGTGGCCCATCATGGTTTGGATGTATTTGCTGCATGGATAACTATGCAAGGCAGTTAGCCCAGCGTGCTTGGCCCTACTGAGGGAGCAAGAATGACTCTTCTCTTGGTTACGGTAGGATAGTGAGCTTCCAGAACAGTGCCACCCTCACCCATTTTGAAAAAGTGTTCAAATAAATCAAAATACATAACATATTTAATAGAGTTTTGAACACTCCACATTCATTCGTACTAGGTGTGAGCAGTGAGGTGTGTTTTACAAAACCTCTCTGAACTAAGGAAGCAGTACAAAGCCAGGAGACAAATGTGGGACTCGGACATCTCTCTTCCCCGCAAATCTAAGCTAGTTTCTGTTGCTACCACCAACATGTTTCCATGTGAATTAGTAATGTTAGTAGCATAATAAAGTACGCCTTATTCAGCTGTGATCGCTGGTGGCATTTTAGCTGCTGCATCACCTTGATCTGATGAAAATCAACATAAAGGGTGAAGTGGCTAACACACCAGCAGCTCTGTTGATACTCTCGGTGGCACTAACTGGCCATTCTATGGAGGAAAATGCTCTTGTAGGTTCAACATTAGCAAGTCCTCAATACCTCCTGAGGAAGAAGGAAGCTAACCATTTCTGTGTCTCAAAAGGTACTTTGTATTCAGTTATATAAAGTTATCTGTAGCACTCAGCATAGACCTTTTAGATAGAATCATTCCTGAGGAAAGAGACATTACGTCCGCCAAGTTTCAGGCCAAAACAAGATTTTATAGCCCAATTGCAAACCCATAGGACAGGGCTTTATAATGGAAATGCTGACATAGCCTTAACTATTTTGTATGACTCCAGTGGGCATCAGCTTATGTTCTAGTTATGATGTGCATTTAATGGCATGCAATCAAACATATAGTGTAATGGGATATTTTAAGATACTGTGTTTGAAGAGAATCGGTATTTAAATATTATTTATGAACGATGTCATTTAAATGCTACTGAAATGTGCCATTCAGTCCTTGGTTGCATGAAAAAAAAATTCTAATCACATTTCTCAGAATGAACAGTAGCGTAGTTTTCTTCCACAGCTTCAGTGCTGAGACAGTTCCAAGAAGAGGGTTGGTATTATTTTGTTGAACCCTTACTGGAATATTTCTGGAAAATAATGGTTTTCATTTTTCACTGTGGTGCTCTTTAATTCTTCATTTCAGCCTTTTGAGGTATATTCTGATTTTGCTTGGAGAAGATCTTTGAAGATTGTTTCTCTCCAGTTATCAGTGAGTCTGCAAGAAGACAGCAGTTACTAGTATTTGCTGTGTTGTGCTAGACGAATCTGCTTTGTCTTGTGCAGTATCTTTCATATATTTCAAGTTGATAGCATAAAAGTTCTCTCTCTCACACAACCTAATACGCTGCTTTTTTTTGTGCTGAGGAAGTGGTTGCTCCAAAATGGAAGCTGCCGTTCATTAGTCGTGTAGGTCGACAGTAAAACTTGCTTTAATGCAGATGATGACTAGAACTCTCACTGCTTTTACTGCAAATGGGAATGTAGCGTTGAAAGCAGCCAGTTTTGCTTATTACTCAGTTGCAGTCTGGACCCTAAAACCATATACTTTATCCTAGGAAAAAAGCTTCTCCTTCAACTGTTATTTACTGAATAATAATGCTAATTGAAATTATTTCAGTGCAGAAGGTTAGGAAGTTTCAGAGCTAATCCTAATAAGTTTGTGTAATAGTTTGAATCTATTTTCAATTAATTAGTAATAATCTGCGTGAAGATCTCAAAGCACTTTGGTAACATTAAAAAATTGAAACAATCTTTGGAGAAGTGCCAGTCTGACTAAGCCAAAGAAACTCTGTCACTGGTTTCTATTAAGCCAGAACTCCACTCCTGCTGCAAGCCTGTCCAGCCAGGAACAGGGGAACGACGGTACTTTGCTTTCAGAAGTTGCAATAGCAGAGTCACAGTGTTGGTCCTTTGGTTGGTGCTGGTTTATCTTTGGGATAATCATATTTCTCCTGTTGAGTATGCAGGGTGCTGTCTGGGAGAAGGGCTTGGGCTTTCATCCTGCAGTTGACTCATTTGCCCAATTTTTGAGGAACATTGCTATAAAAAAGACTCCCCAGTATATTTTATTTCTGAAATTTTGCAAACCACACTATTTTGTAAGCTTCCTTTATATATAAACACTTTTTCACGGAATATGGAAATTATATGATTTTCATCCTTTAAAAAACAAGCACAAACTGATGTATTCTAAACGGCTACTAACTGGAATTCCAATTAGTTCAGCAATTGACAGAAAATTAAAATTCTATCTTATTCCCGTGGTAAGGTCTGAATTATTTAATCGCTTCATTCCACATGGTTCTTACAGGTGCGCTGTTTTTTTTTACTTTTGACAGAGCCAAATGACACAAAAAGGTGCTGTGGTGCTCTTGACTTTACAGGAAAAACTAGTAGTCTGGAAAAGTCATTTCACATTATTTAATAATTTTGCAGCAGTCTATCGTTTGTTTGACAGGAAACAGAAAATATTAGAGATGCATATCTCAAGAGCAGAGTTCCATAATGAAAAAACCTACATATATGCATTGAATGTACAAGCTGCACTACTTAGGACTTTTGAAATTTGCTAAGAGCATTTTACAAGTGCAGTCATTTTCACTAACTTTCTTCCATAATGAAACCTCCTACATATATGCATTGAATGTACAAGCTGCACTACTTAGGACTTTTGAAATTTGCTAAGATTTTACAAGCACCCCTCAATCTTTTTTTTTTTTTTTTTTTTTAGCTATTAAAAAGGCATGTAATTTTAATTTTTGTGGCCCATTAGTGTGCAAACGCCATTGGGCTTGTTTAGCCTGAACTCCTGGTCTAAATTCAAATCCCTCTGCTTTTGAGGAGACTGTTGACCACATTTTAGAAACACAGCCATCATAATTTAAAAATCAAGATGTGAAAATAACTAGAAACAAGTATTATTTAAAGCAACTCTACAGGGAGCAGAAATGGGTACACAAGTTTTCCAAAACAATACAGTGAACAAAATACGGGAATATCATAAAATAATGTACAGCCTTCAACTGATAAAGTTGAAATCACAATTTCATGATCTCACTGAACATGGGGGACAAAGAATCCCAAAAAACTAGAAAAGTAGAACGTATTTAACCATTACAGTCCTTTGGAGAATATGTACTATTTGGATAGTCACATTTTTTTATTATTAATAAACTAATTTATTCAGATATATGCATTCCTTAAAAAAAATTAAAAAAAGAAAAAAGAAACAGCAACAAAAAACTTGAGGGTGGTCTAAGATGTCTGTCTTCTTTATGTAACCTTTTGCATTTTGTGTTTAAGAACTGACATTCCAAATGATTTTCTTTGGCTTTATGCCTGGACTGAATACCAAGGCAGCAAATTAGGAATGCTTAAGAAGTCCCACAAAGAAAGATGTTTGCTGTGAAAGTGCAGCTAATGTGACACTTGCGCTGGAAGCTTCTTAGCCTACTCAACCGATAAAAGATGGCATGGGTCTAGGTGGTGTGAGGGGAGTGAATGGACTGAAACTACCATGTGCTGAGCGATACGAGGTCTTTCTTGTGGCCAGTTATCTGCCACTGTGACTATGCTGATACTACCTTTTATTTCTATTCCAGGGGCTAACTTTGTTACTCGAAAAATTAGCCGATCGGTAGCAAAGATTCACCTCGGACAGCTGGATTGTTTCAGCCTGGGCAATCTGGATGCTAAGAGAGACTGGGGCCATGCCAGGGACTACGTTGAGGTAAGCTGTGGGCCACGTGCCTTTTTCTGAATCGTCTTCGTGGCGGGGGATAATGCTTATTGCTGTAACTTCAGGTCATGGTCCACGGAGGGCTATCTCAAGATGTTTTTGCCTATTGAGGCCTGTTAACTTTGTCTTTCTCTTGATTTCAGACTAGGGAATTTAGTAACACAGCAGTCTACCCCAGGCATGACCTGAACAGAAAAATAAATCTTTGGGTTTACATTCCTTGACTGAATTCCTTGGGGGAGGGGGCTAATTATAAAGTGGATCTATTTTAGAGTATTTCTCCTATTGTTTTGACAAATTTTATGACCCATATTAAGATTGTAGCAAGATGCAGTATGACCTGAAGTCAAAGATCCTGCCGGAGGTTGGTGTCCTTTATTATAATGAGGCAAGAATGATGTATATATTAATGATCAAAGGTCTAGCTGGCTATACATTAGAAAGAAGCATCACAACGCAGTTGTGATGGCAGGCATTGCAACGCATGTGCCTGCATCTAGGGTTTGAAATGTTTTTGTAGTCAGGATTTGTTTCTAATTTTATTCTATGCATCTACTTAAGCAGACAAACAAACAATACCCCTGTATTGTATTACAAGGAGACGTGAATGACCATGTAGGAAATATTGTCTTTTCCCCAGGAGACTTTTGTCCCCATTTTGGTGCTTAAAGATTTCCTGTGGTCATTGGACTATTTCTGTCTTTTAATAATTCCTTGCTGGGAAACCGGATTTGGCTTCACCATTCATTGATGTAGTCTAAAAAGATGATGACTGTTTGTTTTGTTTTTCTATATTACAAAGTAAGAAGTATTTCAGTAGGAAAAAGTCTGATTGGGGATTTTTATTGTAAGTTGAGATTTAAAAGGTAAAATAAAAGGTGAGCTCTCAAATCCTGTTTACGGTCAAAAAGAAACAGCAAGAAAAAAAAATCGTAATACCACAATATAGTCTTTTGTTCTGGATGATATTTAAAAAAGTAAACAGCCATATCACCTTGGCATCAAAAGGGTTACATCAAGTAAGCGAAGAAGGTGATTTTTGGCAGCCGCTATAAATAAAGTTGGCTTTTGGTTCTGCACTGCGTTTGCATGTAAGGTGGTAAGGGCACCATGAATGTCATGACTGCCTCCATGACTATTGTTTTTTATTTGTGGCTACAACATTAGTTGAAGCAGTTAATCCAGTAAACCATCCCAATCATCTTTTTAATGGATAAAACTATAGTCAAGAGTGTTCATAAAGTCAGTTACCAAGTCTCAACTGAAAGGAAGTAAAAGATAAGCCAAATAAAATGATCAGTTGCATGAACATAGTGAGCATAATTTGCTAACAGGCGTTGGATATTCCATAAATTCTTCGGCTATTTCATTCCAAGACAACTTGTACCAGATCATAAATTGTGGGATGAATTCTGATGTCTTCTTCCATAAGGGAAATCCAGAATAACCCTCTTGTGCCTAGTGGGTCAGACCCTTGTCCTGTGTTCAAACCTTTAAAAACAAAAAGGAAATGAGAACAAGTCTATCCAGAAGAATGACTAGTTTCCAAGGCCTTTGGCCTCCAGAAGGAACGTAGTTGTCCAAGGTCTACAGCACGAACACATGTTTGTTGTGTAAGTAGCGTTCCAGACCTTTCAGCTACACGTTTTGGGCCTGTCCCAAAATCTTCTGGAAAGAATTCCTCACTAAAATATAGTTCATTTTGAGTATTTCTCTTCCCAGAGAGGCACCCCTTCAGATAATGGGAGAGTTATTATCAATTCTCTAATTCCCTGAATATTGTGGAAATGTGGTTACAGGCAGCCTTCTAATGGCTAAAAAAGAGAGTAACTTTAAACTGGAAATAAACAATTATTTGAGGCTTTAATGGACTGGAAAGTAGGGCTTAGAGATTTAACATTGTTCAAATAAATACATAGTATGTTAGAGAGCATGATCGTATTTACAAGCATTTGGGGAGCTTCCTTAAGCGTATGGCTGAACACATAGGGATATATCTTATCCTCTCCATATGTACTTTTAAATCCCATCGATATTAATACAAGTAACACATGTGCGTATAGACTAGACCATGTACTGTGTTTTCTTTCTCCTTATTTCCTTATTAGGGATAATAATAAAACCATAAATACATTCCTTTTTGTTGTTTTATAAAACATTATGGGTCAATTCCTGGTCTCATGAAAGTTGATGACCAAACTCCCATTGACTTCATGGAGAGATCGTATCCTGTATGTATTAGTGGAGTGGAGAACATCTGGTGGTTACAAAGCACAAGCAGAAGTCAGGACTCTTGAGCTTTGATCACATGCGTTCATCCGACTGCCACTGTGATTTTGGGCAAACACTTCTGTATGCAGTAAGGCATGAAAGCGTGTGCCTGCACTTAAGCATGTAGGTCCCCACCAAGGGACGGGCTGCCAGCGTGCTCAGTGCTAGCTGTGGGTTGAGGTCAGCTTTAGTAGCAGATGATTCAGAAGGTTGATGTTTAAACATAGGCTTATATCAGGGGAGAATAGTTGGAATAAGTGTTTGATTAGGTTTTTGAGCCGGGACTTGAACTGCCACCTGCAGGAACTGAAAATCAGGTACAGAGGCATTGTGCTGGTGAATGAAAACCGGGAAGTCTAACTCACTAGAAAGAAAGGTTTCCATTCAGTGTTTGAAGAGAACAAAATAGAAATAAGTAGGCATCGAAAAGTTGAGGGGGGAGGGGGGGGATTATTGGTTTTATCCTAAAATTATATTAGTAACTCTTAACATTTTTGCAGAAATTGCTACTGCCTCTTACTCCCCCTTTCTCCATTTTTACTCTACTGTGATCCAGCATAAGTCTCATGGGATGGTATTAGAGATGATGATCAATGCCACTGAGCTGGAAGAGGAAAAACAATATATCAGTGCTATTGATATATGAATCTTCTGTGTGCTATTTTGTTTTGTGAGGGTAACATGCCTTTTATTTGTTGCAGAAAGTTCTAGTAAACCATCTGCTAGGTGTTTTCAAATATTAGTACAATAGCAAGCCTTAACAGTCTGACTCATTTCTATGCCATTTATAAAACACAAGGCATCATATAAATTTCCTCAGACACTCACCCAAGAGTCTTATTTGAAATAAATATAGATTCTCAGAACCATTTACCTTGGACCATTAAAAAAATGCCCATCGATCCATCACTAGTTGGTTGGTTTTTTTAATTTCCTACATGCTAAATACTGTAAATGAAGTAGTGAAGGTATTCCTGCAACTGAAACCTTAATGTGTTGTTCTTGGGGATGTAATACACATCTATTTGTAAAGATGTAAAGGGAAAGCCAACAGATAGAACAGAGTCATGTGGGAAAGTGGCTCTGGGAAAAGAGCGAGTTCGTATTAGAGTTCAACAGCTGAGGCTTTTTCTTCCTTTCCTTCAGTTTCCTCTTTATCACCCACTGATGCTCAGGTTGCCTTCTGCAGTTGCACTGCCCACACCTCAGTGTTGTCCAGAGAGCAGAAATACTGCACTGATGAAGGCTGTGGAAAAACCTATCGATATATATCTTGCAAAAGTAAAAAAACAAGTCAAAAGTAACAGTTTTAATAGTCTTTAAGTATTCGTACAGATCAGAAATATTTTCTTTTGCCTTCAATAGAAATCCAGCAGTATTTCAAGCAATAATTACAGAGGACTCATGACTGGGTCATATTTGGCTCCAATTCAATTAATTACAGGTCTAGCTAAATGCTTAAAATTAAGCATGTGCCTAAATTCATGGTGAAATCAGGGACCATTTGATGTTCTAAATGTATGGCAATCAGCTTTTATTAATTTATATTTAAATAATGTAAAAAAAACCAAGCAAAAAAGAACAGTTTATAAAGAAGTGAAATAGTAAGTTATTGTACAGTGCAACCAAGCACATTAAGAAACTGTTTCAACAGAGACTTTCCATCTTTTTTTTAATTGGTACTGGTGCTGATTCGTACTTTGTGATTAAAATGCGCAAGAAAATGCACAGTCATTTTTATTGTCTTAAACCATTTTGCACATGTTGAAATTGAGATAATAAAATCTAATCTACAGTGATGCCTTCTGTGTTTAAATCTCCAGTCAGCATGACCTGGTGTTTTATTCATGATTCTTCTATTCACCATTCTAATAGGTAGAGACTGACCATTGGAGAGATGGCTGCTACTATTTCTGTTGTGGGAAATCCTTTCTTGTATGTTTGTGTGTACATGTCAATATAAAAACTCTTGCCAGACAGAATTATTTAAAATATTACTTCCCTCTTGTGCATAAGGAAAGGATTCAGCCAGCGAGACTGTTGGCCGAGGCATTTCTAGTTCTGTTTTGTTGTTTTCTTGGAGTATTGAGGATGTGTCGTCTTTTGAGATACGTTTTACCTTAGTCTGATGAGACTCAAAGTTTTTTCTGAGACATCCTTTCATCAGCCCGGTGGAATACTTGCTTGTGAGAGTCTTGCTTTGTTGAGGATTGTTGGTTATAAAAGGAAAGTCATTTATATCTGTCTGTGTAACTATCAATACCTCATATAGTTACGAGATTAGCTCATGAACTTAAAGGCATGCTTTTAAATGAGGATTACCCTTTTGTTATGGACTGAAGTAAAAAAAGTTTTTCCCTTCTTACTGCTTAGGTTTTATGCTCAAAGTTAATAAGTTCTAATAGAAGTTAGGAAATAATTTTAAACCGTCAATGCTGGACTTCTTTGAGTATGAGGGTAAAGATTTTCGAGCCATCCAGGTACTCAAGTGTATTTTGTGTATTTCCACATTTCATTCCAAGAAAATGAGAACTTTTTCTTTCCATCAGCTTGCTTGAGCTGGGATAATTAATGGCTCTATTAAGCCAAATTGATCTTAAAATTATATCCAATCTGCTCTGATTAATGTGATGATCCACTGAACTGATTATCTTATTGCTGCCATCTAGGTGAAGTAATTGTGAGAGCAGCAGGGCTTGCATGAACCTTTAGGAGAAAAGTTTGATAGACTGTGCTCCTTTGGAACAACTACTGAACATTCATAAAACTCTTGATAGGTACTTGCTGAAGCAGTATCCTTTCTAGAAGCACGTGTATCAGAGACAATGACTATTCCACCTTAGTTTCTTTCTAATAGTTTAAAAATCCGTTGTCCTTTTTATAAGATGTAGAACTAAGCCTCATGCTGAAATGCTTTTTGGGAAAACAACGTCTTCCCAAAGGAAGTAAGCACTTACAGATAGCAGAATATTCTTTGATTTCCTCATGTAAATACTTTGGGCGTGTGGAGGTATGATGTGTCCAGGATAAAGGAAGTCACATTTGACCATGGTAGTATGTTCAATCATCCACGCAAATACTGATCTAGTTCTCAGGATACAGTACAGCCAATGTAAGTGGCCACAGCACAGATAACTGGTCTCAAATGAAAGATGCCAAATTGCTTTGTGAAGTTCACCCAGCACTGACCCGCAGGCGCTGGCGTTTGCAATAGAGCCGCTTCTTCATGACACGACGAGAGTGCTGGAACAGCAGGTCCAAGAAGAAGTAAAGAAGGTTGTCTTCCCTCTGGTTGGGTCTACAGGGAAAAGACATAGATAAGTGGATTGCCAGAGTCAACTCATGATGCCATTGTTTTAGTAAATTATTTGCACACGTTGCACCTCAGCTGAAATGTTCCAACCTTACAAAAGAGTTCAAGTCTTGATATGAGGTGGTAGATGGCATCACTGGCCACAAAACGGGCATTTTCCCAGCATGTGTCTCATGCAGAATCAAAATAGGATCCCGTGAGACCCCATTGTCATTTCTCTCTCTTTATTGCTGTCCAGGCAGGCTCCATCAGGCTCCCTGGACTCAGTAAGGCACCTATGGTCCCACTTGAATTCTGGCTTCAGAAACCACTTTTAACTCTCTGGTTTTAGTTAAGAACTTGGGAGTCGGACTGAAGACTTTGAACATTTTCTCCAAGGCTATTTCTGAGCAGTACCAAGATGAACTGTCACAAATGATAAGCATATAGTGAAGGTCTCCTCAGTGTACATTTCTTCTGCATTGTCCCATGCAAGCAGAGAAAAAACAGATATTTAAATAATGATGTTTTCTTTTAGTTAAAGCATGATTTGATGCCAGCAAAATGTAAGTATAATTCTCAAACATCTTCTTTCAGATTTTGAAAATATGGTCAAACCTTCCCTTATGAAGAGAGAACACATTTTAGAACAACTGAGATAGTAAAAGTTTTCCTTTTCTATGCCAAATAAAAGCTTACATTTTGGTGAATAAGGCTGCACAATAAAAGAGCTTATAATACATTTCTTTCAGTGCGTGTAGTTTAGATTAGACTTCTTGACTATTAGAAATAGTTGCAATTCCCAGCAGAGTAACACACTATCATCTTAATTTTACTCATGCAGATGATGTCTGCGTTAAAGAAAAACAAAACAAAACCAAGGCCTTCATGGTTTTTGAAATGAAGTCTGTAAATAATGTGATTCTAAATAACTACAGCACAAGTGAGAAAATTCAAACATGCTTTGTACATGTGTGCGTGCACACACACATGCCACCTGTATATATGTGTGAATGTATGCATGTTTCTGTTTGTGCGTGGAAGATTTTGTGGAAATTATTTTCAATTTCATGTATTTTAAGAGGTGCACATATGTGCTATTTTCTGTTTAAGTTTGATATGATTGCTAATAAGAGATTCAACAAGAAAGTAAGTAGTTTATTACAATAGACATGAATGGTGTCCATATTTAATACATAAAAATGAGGAAAGAAAAGATGCATGTTTCTGTTTGTGCGTGGAAGATTTTGTGGAAATTATTTTCAATTTCATGTATTTTAAGAGGTGCACATATGTGCTATTTTCTGTTTAAGTTTGATATGATTGCTAATAAGAGATTCAACAAGAAAGTAAGTAGTTTATTACAATAGACATGAATGGTGTCCATATTTAATACATAAAAATGAGGAAAGATAAGGGCTTTAATTGCAAGATGTAGGTGTTCTGTCTAATGCACATCGTATGGTATTGATTTCTAGCAGCAGTGCCTCCTGTAAGTGTTGCTGTTAGACCTTTTCCTTTCAGAAAACTATCCTGATCTATTTCAGAACTACAGCACCATTTCCCCCTTTTTATTTTCTTGCAGCCATTTTTTATGTGAGGGGAATATAATTGTAAAAAGATTTCTTTCTTATTTACATAAATTTTCCTTTAGCTTTCTTTTTCACCACTTTTGTGTTTGACCTATTAGTGTTTTTAGGCTTTACAAAGCCAAAAAAGTGCTTTCCCCAGCAAAACCATCTGGTTTAGTTTCCTGTGCCTCCACAATGATATGTGTATTATTATCAAGGCCACCCCGGTGGTTTTCTAAGTGGTCTTGTTACAGCGGTGGTCTTACAATTCAATTGGAGTGATGGAGAGGTTAGACTAAGGCTTCTTTCAAGTATAAGGTTTCCAGATTGATAAATTATGTATTGTTGTCATATTTCTGAGACTGACCTATTACGCCATTGTAGCTTGAATGCAGTATCTCTTCAAATAACACAACTACAAGAGTCCTCCTGACAAATTCTGTCTTTGCAGCATGTACTACTTGTAGAATACCAAATTAAGGCACTTTTCAGAAGTAACTTTAAATGCATGCTGTGTTCCTATGATTTTAGTGTTCTGCTCTGTCTGGCACTGTGTGGAAAAAACAAGTAAAATTATGACAGGGTCAGTGTTTAGGAGCTATACTTATACGTGTGACAGGATTGGAAGAAAACATACGGATGCCAGCAGAGAGACTATATAATGTGGTATATATACCATCATTGCAGGACAATGTTTACTCATTAGCAGGTGGCAATATAACACCGGGGTGAAAACAAACGAGACTTTTAAAAAAAAGATCTGTTCCACCTTCCAGTCAGTCTTGTGGCGGTTTTAACTTGGGGCAACTGCAGACGAGACTGCAGACGAGACGAAAGAGATGAATCTCACAAGGGAGATGGGATTGCCTGGACCCAGGGAGCGAGTACACCAGACAGACTGCTCGAGGCGGCAGCTGTGCCTGGTGGGAAACCACTGCCCCATCACGGGACGGAGCGTGTCCACCGTAAAGTGAATCTTCACAAAATTTAACAGCAAAGGTCTCACAAGTCTCTCTTGAGTGTATGTAAACCATGATTTTTAAATTTTTTTTTTCCATTTCAGTCCACACAAAGTTTATGAATGGGCAAGTTTGGGGCAAATTTGGTGGAAATGTTCTCATAAACATTCTCTAGCCCTCTGCACGCAAAATTTCAAATACTTACTGTACAACGAGGAAACCCTGAGTTCATGGAAAAAAATTATTGAGGTTTATGGGGGAGTTAATACAAATGAAATGTATTCTTTAATCAGCTGAATCACTTCAATTGACATTTTTCCTTCCTTTCTTTGCTCTTTTTCCTATCATGAATGAGGGGGAAAAAAAAGAAAAAAACCCTAACAAACCAACCAGGTGTGTCTACCTTTGAACTCAGAAATTTTTAATTCAGTCAGATGGTATTTGGCAACATTTTAAAGAACAGGAAGCAGCATCTTTTATTGGTAGATGTTAGGCAACATTAATAACAGGTACTGTTACCAGCCCCACCTGTAATAACCCAGATAGCTTCTCTTTATTAACTAATCTATGATTTACAGATTTATTTGAATCTTAATGCACCACATTCTGAGAAAGCTGTATAGCATAGTTGGTTTTAATTTTAATAAGGGGGAAAAAAAATCTCTTAAAACAGATCATTAAAATTTAATGAGGACATTTTTAAAACCCCATAATGGTTCAATTTACACTGGAAGTCAAAAATTGTTAATGGTGTTATGTCTGTGTGGTAACATCCTCACTATACAGTAATTGTTTTCATTTGAAATGAAGCCAGTAAAACATCATGGGCAGTGCATTCCCAGAACCAAAGTTTTTAGCCCTCCAACAATTTCAGGTCATTCTACTGAAAGAAGAAATATTTCAGAGGATAAATTAAAATGTCAGGGCTTACTTTTATTGTACTCTAGCTGTTAATATTCTGTGTATTATTAAGAAGACTGGTTATCAGCAGGGTGACTGTTCTTTCCTGATCTGGGTATGGAAAAAAAATACCATTTTTTTTGTTTGAGTGGGAAACATTCCCCAAATCCACAGGGTGCACTTAATATGCCACTTTTAGTTTTAGTAGAAATGCTTGAATTTTAGCTGTAGGTGTTTTTGGATGAAGCCTTGACCTAACAACCAACATTAATGGTCCAAAGATAGAGCAGCTGAACTTTCCAGTTGGCCTTCTTTAGCCAACATTAAGCTTCCCCTCGGGACGGTTGACTTGGTTACCAGGTTAAGTATGTGAAGAAAGCTTATTGCTGTCATGTGCTTGACTCCCCGCTCTCTTCTTCTCAAAATCTATGTGATTTCTGCAACAAGAGCAATTGTTTGTTTCCTCAGGAGTATGAGGAGCAAGGTAGGTGAGCAAAGTTAGTGTTTTCTTATCCCCCGTCCCCAGTCAGCTCAGCAGTGTGGTGGGGATGGATTTGCCTGAAGCCATGGGAGAATGAAGTAAACAGTGGATCCCTGACATCGTCCAGTGCCTGCAGCTTATATAAGGGCAGTGCAAAACAGCTGGCGGTTCCCTCAAACCCTCCCAGTGCTTCCCTCTTCGTGCAGGTCAAGCCCAACTAGTGCAGGGGAGTCCAGCAGCTGTCCTTCCGTGCACACCTTGCTGATGCACAGGGCAACTCCTGGTGCTAGCAACCTTGGTGGCCATTTCATTGCTTCTAGTGAAATAAGGATTTTGGAGGTGTTTCTTAAGTGAGTAGGCCCATGTATCTGCTTTCTACATTTTCTGTTGTGCAGTGGGATCAAAGGATCTCCGGTATTGGATTTGAGGAAGCAAAATTAAGGGATCCCTAATTATTCATATGAAATGTTGCCTGCCTGCAAGGACAAATTATTAGGGTTTTTTTGTAGAGTTGAATGCAGTTTAGGCACATTTTGCCTAGCCTAGTCTCTCTTGTTCAATAGCATAGGAAAAGCAGGGCAAACTCAACCATTTGAAACCTCCAAGAACTGTGACCTCCAGCTAGGACCCCCTGCTGTGAGCCATTGCCTGAACTGCTGGGTCCATAGGAGTGTTGGGTGTTGAGCTGACTTCTCGTTGCACCAATGTTAGTTACATTCATGTTGTTCTTCTATTAAAAGAGCAGGCACTGTTATGAAAATATGCTTACTCTCTAACTTTGCTCTTAATAACAAGCTTTTTACTTTTTAGAAGCTGATATTTCTAGTGCAAGTTGTGCATTATTATTTCTTGATCTGCAAATGGGTTTGATTTTTTTTTAATATCAAAAGAGATTTTCTTTCTTCCAAGTGCACTTTACAGATTTCTTTAAGGAGCAGTAAATTGCATTAGGAGCGCATTAACTCCTATTTCTGCCTTAACCTCTATCAAGTGAGATGTTACTCTACACAGTAACAGTTTATCAAGGCAACCCTGATGCTATAATACCAGGCACACATGTTGCTTTTGACATAATGAAAAGTTGGTACAAATCATACAGTCTTGCTGCACTGTGCCTTATTTTACAAGAAAAAGTAATGCTTTGTGTTGCTAATGCAGTATTTTTTCCTTATGCAATACAGGCATATTTTCCCCGTCACCATTAATTTATTATGCTGCATTTATTTCCAGACAAACCCTACTTTTCCATATCTCGTGGGAATTTCTCTCTTCCTCTGAGGTGTTTTAAATTCAACAAGCATCAGGTTTTTAATATATCATATTCATTTTAAAGGGGAAATAATTGACAAGGGAAAAATATTTTAAGTATACCCTTTTCATTTTATTGCCAGTATTATTATTGATATCCAAGGTAGATATATATTAAAAATACTGCCGGTTTAAAACTGTTCATCTCCCAGATTACAAGCAGATCTCGGGTTATTGGAAAGGTGTCAGGATGCATGAGATAGGATGGTCTGTAGGCTACAAAACAGACCAAGATATGATAGGTCTGTCTCCCAACAAGGGAAAGCCCAAGAGGCACTTGGCTGCTGTTGGGCACCATGCCTCTTGCTACCATCATCTCCTGGTTGTCAGCAGCCTTGCTCTCGAACCCCTGTGCCGAGAGGAGGTTGTATTTTGAGTGCTGTATTCGGGCTGCAGCCAGGGAATCACCACTGCTCCTAGTTGTGCATGTTTCATGTATGTGTTTATCTGATGTTTTATTTCAGCCCATAATACCTCATAAACCTTTTCCAGTGACTCCTGTGCCATAACCGTGGCATGCACTGCTGGAATGCGGCTTTCTGAATCAGTAGTACTGGTAGTAGAAATGATACTGGTTTGCAAGGAGGATCCTACTGTGGAGCAGGGCCCAGCTGTGCTCTGCTTTCTGGGAATGCCAAGGTGGAGCACGAAGGAGTTTGCCTTCCAAGGAGCTTTTCCAGGCTTACTGTACTATCTAGTGCCTCATCTCTAGGAGAATCTTTTTTTTTCTTTTTAAAGTAATTCAAGAGCAGGTGAGTAACAATTTAGAACTGGTGTTGGTTGGAGGTTTGTGCGAGTTCTTATGGTCTGAGCACACTTAATGTAACACTTCATATAATGCACAACATTTTAATGGAGTCTTACAAATATCGGTGAAAAGAAGAAAACATTTCAGAAAATGATCTATTTGATCCAGATAAAAATAAAGGGTGAGAGCACATGTGTGAAGTGCGCAAGCCCCAACAGGACTGTAGGGCTGTGCGTTCCCTCCCTGCCCTCCTGGCAAGCCTGAGGACCGAGCATGCTGTAAACCAACTGCAGCAATTGGTTTGGAGCGAAATCTTGTTCTAATAATACGATTATTGACGTCGGTGGGACTTGACTTCATCCATTGCATCTTACATTTATGCATGAGGAGGCGGAGGCCGGCAGAAGAGAAAGAAGCTCTGTGCCTGCACAGAGTTACTCAGTACACCTGTGATAGGGACAGCCACCAATTGTCTCTAAAAGTGACCTCAGGAGACGTTAAAATTCTGTTTAATGCATTACCAATATAAACAGGAAGCGTAATAAAGAATGTTCACCTGGCCCACTCTGTGCCAGTTTTCAGCCTCAAGTATGACAGAATGATGAAATTGGTGCACAACTGCCCACCCCTTGTAATTAAGTAAATTAGACTTTCCTCAAAGAAGGCTTTTTTGTTGCTGATTTTCATAAGGTCACATTTAAAGAAGGGCAGTGTAAAACCGACAGGCACATGTGTAAAAGTGTAGCTGGCAAAAGAACAAGTTTGAGTAAAAAGTCCACCCAAAATGAAAGTAAATTAATCATCGTTGTTACCACACTCATTTTGGAGTGATTACAGAAAATAGTGTTAAATAATAGCAGAATCATACACATCTGACATTTACGTTTAAAATACACTATGCGGTAAAGAAAAGGAAGTGTCAGTTCCCTTGGTTAAATTTATTCATATGAGGTTTGTAAACAAATTGTGTAATGAAATTGCATGCTGATGATAGGCATTTAGTTGCACTCATTTGTAGCAGTCTGATCATTTAAATACAATGTGTCATAAATATTTTAAGTTAGGGGAAAAAAAAATCCAAATTCTGAAAAATATCTTAAAAATGTCTTGAATAGTTGTTTATGTTCTGGAGTTGCTTGTAAAACGGTTGACTTCTAAGCAAGCTGATAGTTTTAGTAGTAGTATTTTAAAGTGATCCTTTTTGCCTAGATAGGGGTTTTCACTGGGATGCTGGTTCATATAAAGTCTCTTTCACTGAAACAGCCTACTAACTTGTCACTGCAAATTCTGGCTGTGTTGGTATTAGAAAGTACTGCTGGAGCTTACAGTGTTGTTACACTTTCTTGGAAGGAAAAATCACACAAACTTTTATATTTCATGAAGGCAGATAAAAGCTAGAAAATAAAACTGCCTGTAAACAAGAACAAAATGGTGGTGTTCAGGCTCAGGATGAAAGCTAGCATCTGGAATCCCACCCAGAACCAGCTCTGCAGCAGCTAGAAGGAGCACTGTCTGGCAGAGAAAAGCAAATTTATACTCAGGAGGAGCACAGCTGATGGTGATATGCTGCATTCTCATATGGGGGGATGTGGGGGTGATACGAGATGCGGATTAAGACCCTGGTTGATAGGGGAGTGCTGTGTTCTCATCACCTGCTCTTGGGCCAAAGTGAGCTGCCAGCTGCCACTGTGCTTGATTCTGCCAGTGAAAGGAGCCTGAAATTCTCCAACCTGGGTGGGACACAAAACAAAAAAATGCCTAGAAAATAGCAAGCATTTACATTAGATGTTGACAATTTGTTTTCTTACAGAGTGAAGAGAGATGAGGGAAGCATGTGTGCAGTAGAACAGTTTGACTTGAGAATTGTCCTTAACGCTAATTTGACCTGTACTCCTGAAACTAAAAGGGACTGGCTCTGTAGGATCCCATTTACTGGCATATGAATATTCTGCATTTCTGCAGAATTAGTAATTTTGTATTGGGCAGAGAGCCAGCTCAGGCTACCCACCCAGTCAGGGGACAAGACAACAAACACAGGTTCCCTGTGTAGCCTACCAGCACAAATAGGTCTACTAGCCTACCACTGCTAAAATAAATGCATCTTTTTTACAGATGATAAAACTAGTCAATGTGACAGAGATTAGACTGAGAACACCCATGTAGTTGCTTCTCAATTAGCAGAAGACCCAAATCATCTTAAGCTAGATGGTCATTTGAATCCTGTTTCAGAAATAGTGCGGCTGAATATGAGCCGGCAGTGTGCCCAGATGGCCAATAAGGCCAATGGCATCCTGGCCTGTATCAGAAATCGTGTGGCCAGCAGGAGTAGGGAAGTGATCGTGCCCCTGTACTCGGCACTGGTGAGGCCGCACCTCGAATACTGTGTTCAGTTTTGGGCCCCTCACTACAAGAAGGACGTTGAGGTGCTGGAGCGTGTCCAGAGAAGGGCAACGAGGCTGGTGAGGGGTCTGGAGAACAAGTCTTATGAGGAGCGGCTGAGGGAACTGGGGTTGTTTAGCCTGGAGAAAAGGAGGCTGAGGGGAGACCTCATCGCTCTCTACAACTCCCTGAAAGGAGGTTGTAGCGAGGTGGGTGTTCGGTCTCTTCTCCCAAGTAACTAGCGATAGGACGAGAGGAAATGGCCTCAAGTTGCGCCAGGGGAGGTTCAGATTGGACATGAGGAAAAATGTCTTTACTGAAAGAGTGGTGAAACATTGGACCAGGCTGCCCAGGGAAGTGGTTGAGTCCCCATCCCTGGAAGTATTTAAAAGACGAGTAGATGAGGTGCTTAGGGACATTGTTTAGTGGGCATGGTGGCGTTGGGTTGACGGTTGGACTCGATGATCTTAGAGGTCTTTTCCAACCTTAATGATTCTATGATTCTACTGCTTACCTGCTTGGTGACAAAGTGCACAGCTGGACTGTGGCCTTAACTTACACAGGCATCTGATCAACCAAGTATGGTAGACCTTTCTTCCAGATTTCACCCTGAAACTTAAAAATTAACACATAGATGTCTTTTTACTAATGTCTTCAATCATTTGGATTTAATGTTTTTAAAGGCGACCTACATAATATTTTCATACCTGACTTGTGTCCTCTTCTGCTTTATAACACTTACAGATGCCTTGGAGCAAGCCTGCATGTGCATGTATGGGTTGCTGGTCCTTCTGTCTTGTGTTACAGGGAATAACAGGAGTGCAAAGACTTGTCCTCCCAAGGCTTTGTGTGGGGACTGTTGAGGTAGCATCTGAGGTGTTACTGAAATTTTAATAGCAGCAGGTGCCAAGTCTTTAACAAAAACATCCTTTCTGCTAGAGGTTCACTAGGCACTGGAGCCTGATAGGTGTCAACAAATAAAAAGTGCCAGTGTGTTTAGACTAAAAATTTTTTGCTTTTCAGTTGCTGGAACTTCACTCTTTCTTCCTTTTTTGATAGAGCCATAAATCCTCTAGTTCCCATAGTTAGAGGGGGGAGAAAAAACTACGACAAAAACTGAATTTCAGTTGGTGAAAAGGAAGTAAAAAGGAGGGAGAAATCAGGGTATTTGATTTTTTAACAAAAACACTTAAAGGAAAACAATAAAATTACTTGTTTTCATTAGAAATTTCAAGATACTGAGTTTCTTTGCGTGTACACACAACAGGAATTAACTGGAAGTGGCTACAGCAGTATTCAGAATAAACTTGCAGAGTCATCTGTCCAACAGAATTTGAATTAAAATAGAACAAGAAAAGGGCCTAAGTAAGAGAGTAAGCCTGCCCATAGAAACAATAAAGCTTTATACCTTGAGCAGATTTGATTTGTTATTCAGTGGCTCCTATTATTGTGATGTTTGTTGCTTTATTTAGATGAACAGTTTGGCTCTGGTTGCCTTTGTTCTCACTGTCCAGAAGAGCTGGCACATCGCATGCTGTGCACGGTAGGGTGAGAGAGGGAGACCTGCAAAAGGACATCCACCCAAGGCGAGTTGGCAGACAATAGCAGAACATCCTTTTCTTTGAAAGCAACTCATCAGGAAAGCGTTGGTCCTGCCTCTCTGTATTTAGCTGAATGCTGATGAGAGGCATGATTAACACTAATGAGTGCCCAGGGATTTATTGTTTACTTAGAGATAAGGCATGGGCTTCCTTCGTTGGCACTTTCTGCCAAATAGTTTGATCCTAGTTCACTAAGCCTTTTATTATTTGTTGTTGCTTTTTTTGGTAGTGGTGGTTGTTGTTGCTTTAAGTGATTTCTTTCACCAAAATCTTTTCATCACTTGGGCTTTTTTTATTTTATTTTTATTGCAAATTGTCTGAGCTGTTTGTCATTTGGGCCACAGTACTCTGGAGGTCCTTTACGTGCATCACATGTTCTGCATCCAACAGTGCTTTTTCTGTTCAGTGCTTGCCCTCCTCCCCAAAGCTGAAATAAATCAAAGTAGGTTGAGACTCAGTCGCAATAAATCAAGACCTGTCCAAAACTGGAGCCTGCCCAGTCAAAATGTCATAGCTTGGCTTTCACTGAGGATTAATTAAAGGCCTGATATAAAGCCCAGATGTGCTTCAGGAGAGTAGCAAACTGCCTGGTGGTGGCTATACTAAAAACCAAGTCTCCCCATGAATCTGCCCACCCAAGAACATGGAGGAGGATAAGGCTGAGCAAAAGGGAAGAAGGGAGGGGAGGAAAGAAGTAAACTGAATCAAGCATGATTTTATAGCATCTATGTTGGCGGAAAACAAGATGAGCTCTATGCTAGAGCACCTCTGAAAAAATACAAAGCATGCGTGTATATATTTCTAACAGCAGCAGAGAACATAATTGTTAAAATGTTCAACATTAATAGGGAGTGGGAGAAAACTAACACTGTGAGTGAACTTTTGCACTTTTTATGGTCAAAATATATATATATGTGACATGCCCAGTGACTGAGTTTGCTCAGTGCCTGTTTTACATTAAATTCCTGAAAGTCATCTTGACTAAAATAGTTTAGCTGAAGATTCCTGGGGCTCTGATGGGGACAGATATGGAAATGTGCATGTATCTAAATTCAGTATATTTGAATATAAATATGTAAAATACACTTAAATTACATGCTGCTTGTGTTATGACCTTTGTAAAACTCCAACTTCAGTTCCAGAGATACAGCAATTTAATTGAACAGTGTGCATGGAATGACCCCTTTTAAAAAGTGGTGGACACTGAAAGAGTGTTGCAGCTCGGTAGTGGGACGCGGTATATGGCTACGCTCACTCTCTTTTGCAGGCATAGAAATACAATTATTTACAAATAAAATTAAAATAATAGTATCTGATTGTTTATATGGAAATGAAATAATTTGCCTGAATAAGATTAATCAAAAATTTATTGTCATAATTGGCTTCAGTTTCTTTGAATTTGTTGCGTGTAAGTAATGAGCATGCATACGTGTTCTGATGAGATGCAGTGTTAAAATTTCATAGACCTGGACGAGTGGTTCTGGGATGACAGGACAGATCTGCCGAGCAGCACAGGGCTGCCCTATGCTCTTCAGTCTGGTGTAGTGACAGATGTGTAGTGAGTCACTACTTATATAGCAGTCGGTTGTGATGCTCTGGATGTTCCTAGGTATGGGATGTTCCTATGCATATGCATGTATAGACTTGTGCATTCATTTACTTATATATCTTCTCAGAGACATGACATCCTTTCTAGTCTCTCCTCTGTCCAGAATAAATGAGTGCCACCTTGCAAAACAGGCAGAAAAGGGGGAGATAAGGAGCTGGACAAGAGGGGTAGATTAAGGTCTTATTTCTGCAAAATGTGAGCCAAGAGTATAACAGTTCTTTGTTAAGGCCCCAAGAAGGTCTGATGCAAGCCAGGGTTTGAGGGAAATTCAGTGGCAGGCTTCACTGTCCTGCTGCCTCTGTGGCTTGTCCTTGTTGCACATGGTAGATACACATTTGTGCCACCTTGGCAAAGCAGAACCATGACAAGCCCTGGCTGTAACACGTGTCAGATGGCTAGCGAGTAACAGGTTTTGCTCTTCAGCAGTCCCTCCTCCTGTGCAGTGAGGAAAAACCCAGTGATCCTGATACCTTTCCTCTGCAGAGTCATTGTGCTTCAGAGAACTTGCAATGCTGGTTGTGTACACAATCTTCCATAGCTCACCAAAGGACAGCTTATGTTAGGTTGCCTCATGCATGGTCCTGTCTCTAAAGGAGCCCCCAGCATTATTCTAGCCACCTTCAAGCTCCCTGCTCATATCTCAAGTCTTTTGGCGCAGCCCCTTTGTGTTTTCCGCACAGTCTTGATTTTGAGATGCTCTCCACTTTTTTCATCAGACTTCACCTACACTGTCCTTCTCATACCCTACTTCTTCCAATAGCAGTTCTTTTTTAATTCTGGTCTCTTCCATGCTCCCAGGTGAATGTTGCTTCATGTCTTTGATGTGTTCACCATACCTGTTTTAGATGGCAGACCCTTCATGAATCTCACTGCTATTGCTGCTATTATTGCCACTAGTTACAGGTGCTAAAAGAGTAAACATGCCAGGACTCTTAACTGGCGGCTTCTCTGATGCCAGGGAGCGCTGAGGAGAAGGTCCCTGTCATGTTGCAGTGGTTGTTAGTGTCAGAGAGCAGCAGCAGTGGGGCTGCACCATGAGGGGGGGCAGGCTGTGTGCTGTCGGTGACCCCAGCACAGGCAGTGCCCTCACCAATCAGGGTACAGTCCTGCAGCATCTGAGCTGGATGGGCAGAGCTGGGTGTGGGTAACAAGGTCCCATGGACAGCTCCAGCCAAGGTGAGGTGATGAATCGGGTCTGGAGTCCATCCAAGGGGTCCAGTCAGGAGCAACAGAAGGGGCTGGAGACCATTCAGGAGAACCAGTGAGTGAGCCAGGACAGCAGGGGACAGGACGGGGCCAAGGTATGCCTACAGTACAGCTCAGGCAAAGATTTGAGTGTCTGGGCCTGGATTGAAATGGAGTCCCTGGACCCATGGGTAGAGCGAGCCCTGACAGTGTGCCTTCAGTACAAGAAGGGAGAAGAGGAGACTTCTTGTGGAGCACTTGTGCAGTGAAGGGAAGGAACCACCACCAGAGTACATTTGTTTTAGCTAAACAATAATAAAATGTAACTGGAGGTAGAACGGGAAGAGTCTGGAGTTCCATTTTAATTAAAGTAGGGGGTTGACCCAATTAACACCAAATTACAGTGTTTCTGTGCCCCAGAATATTGAGCAGCGGCAAGAAGCCTCGTGCAAGCATTCCCTCTGGAGACAGGGAATCAGTGTGCCTTGCAGGGCTGTTTGCCTCTGGGAACAATAGGTGGCTTTCAGGCAGCCAGCCTGGCCCCGGCACTCCAGCTCCCCTCTTCTCTCAGGGGCTGCTGTAGAGTCACGTTTGGGAATGCATTACTGTGGGGGGGAAAGCCTGGACCAGAGAGCACTGGAGGAGAGAAACTTACTGCTTGCACAGGGAGCTAGGTGTTGTGACACCAATACTGCAGAGCTTTACAAGAGAGAAACACATACAAGAAGCTCTGCTGTGGTCTTTCCTTATGGCTATATCATTTTCAGTCTGTAATTTCCTATAAAAATTTCACCATGGGTTTAAATTTAGCAAAGCCCATCAAAGTCTGGGAACTTCTTAACATTTTTGTTTGTAACAAATTTTAACGAAGTTCAGCCTTTGAGCCAGGATTAGAAAACACTGAAAAGGCTGTGCTAAATTTAAAAACCTGCTTTGGTTTTAAATGCCTTTGCAAGCTGTTACTTCTGAACGTGAACTATGCCTTTGCTCTGTGTGTGTGTAAAGGAAAGAAAAAAAAGATTTAAAAGGCTAAGTGGTTAAAATTTGACAATTAGCTACTGTACATGCTCAGGAGCTTCCCCAGCTTTCCCCTCAACCCATGTTTTCTTTATCTCCTGGGTGGTCCCTACCATCCCTGTCCATTCTTCTAAGACACCATCCCCCCTTTTCCCCATCTTCGCCCTCCCTGTAAAAGGGGGCCCTCTCATCCCAGTCACCGTCCTTCCTGCTGGGAAGGCTGAGACCCCTTTGGTAGCCAGCCAGTGATGTTCTTTATTTCATACTTGCAGAACCAAAGACAGACGAGTAGTACAGAAGACAAGACGACAGCTTTGTAGTGTGGGAAATAATGCTGAATCTTGAGCCTCCCAAAGCTGGGCGCAGATGCACAGCACAAGGAGCGTGTCCTGGCTGTCAGGGATGCTGGGTGATTTGTCCTTAGCACTTCTGGAAACTCGGAAATAAGTTTTCTTTCCTTCCTTCCTTAGAGAACTGGGTATTCAGCTGATGCAAGTCAGTGGATCCCATTCAGAACAATAGTATTATGCTAATTTATGATGGCTGCATAGCTGTCTAGGGTAAGGTGGACGCAGAACCATTAACATATAGGTGAACTTTTTTCAGTATCCTTTTTGGATGGTAGAAAGCTTATTAGCCTGGACAGTGTGTCTTTGTGAGACAGGCAGACAAGGAAGTTGTGTGTTGCAGCAGGTTTGTCTTCATGGTGGGTCTCTGAAAGCAACTGGAGCTTTAGGTCAAGCTGTATCTACTCTAGAGATCTGCCTCACTTAAATCAGCCTAACTGTAGTAGTACAGTACTTCTTCCCCTCTTCCCCACAGCCTGGAGGCAGTTAGGTCTGTGTAAAGGTATGGTAGCAGATCTTGTCCTAGGTATACACAGGCCAAACTTCTTGGGAGATGCATTACTGACTTCGGTCTTCTGTTATAGTCACCAGGGAAGTATTTTGCAGTGCTGGAAGCAGAAACAAATTCTTCTCAGTCTCTCTTCAGGGTCTCGATGACATTGTGCCCGGCAGTTCCTGTTGACTTGAATACCCACGGAAAGGCATTGCCTGAGTTTTCTTGTCAGTAAGGATAGTAATAATGTGATTTTTGGAAGGCATAAGTAATGCCTACAGTATGGAAATTGCTCGGGGTAGTAACATATTCACCTTGAAACAACAGTGTGACTCTCAGCTCCGTCAGTTCAGTAACAGTTTTTAAAGATGGTTTTTTATCCTTAGTTCAGAACTTTATTGTGTACAACTCATCAACTCACGAGCATCTTCAACATAGGCACGATGGGAACTTAAGTTGAAAATTAATGTATAAAAAAAGAAATTGTACTTAAAGTGAAAATGTTTCAGAATACAATTTCCCCATTTCCTTGCTATAGAGCACAACAATATCGGTGTAAAACACTTGTAACTGTAGTAATTAAGGAATTAATGGCTTACAGGACTTCAGTGTATCGTGATCAGTCAATCACTTAGCCTATGATATCTCTGAACTTTTCACTATGTAAGATATTATACTGTATTTGCTTAATGCAATTATGGAATAATCCTTGGTCCAGTTTCCTGGAACAATACAAACAGCCTTTTCTTCTCTCCATGTGTTCCTGGTTTACAGCCTAACTTGGAAGGGAACTGTGTTTGTGAACTTTTATTCCCCTTCACACTGGGGTCCAATTCCAACATATTTCTTATTTTATTTTTGTTTTGAAAATGTTTGTGCTCCATTGTCAGCCCAACGTACATTTTGTGGAAATCTCATCCTAGAGTTTTATCTAACTGGATAAAGATTGGAAGAAATATTCATTTCATTATATGAAAGTGTTAATAGTGTTGTGTTTGTTTTGCCCATTTTGCTTTTGATCTCTTCGTGCAGGTAGAAGATTTCATGTTATCTTCAGTCTCAAGTTACTTACCTTTTTGTTGGAGTTTGGACAAAACCAAAACCCTGCATCTGACCAGTCCTGTCTTCAAAGCAGATCAGGCTGGAACAGCTCTTTGTATTTAGTTCCTATCTCCTATTTAAGAATGCGGGATGAATTTCTAGTTAACACGTTAGGATAAAACTCTGGGTCTAACACCTCGTAATTTTCTCTTCCTTTGCAACCTGTTAAACTGTGGAAGAGAGGGAGAAGGGGATTGTCTGAAGATACTTTTTTGAACTTAAATTTGAACTTAAATATATTTTAAAGTTTTTATATTTGAAAAGTATTACTTCTCTGAAAGTACAAGGATTCTGCTAATATTTTTATGGGCTTGATATATTTTGAAAAAACAAGGTAATTGGAAAATGTTGGATGTGCTATAACCACCATCTGCCCCTGCCTTAAAAAATGTGCATGGTTCCATACACACATTTGAAATGATCCATCATATATCATCACTTACTACAGTACTTCATTCATGTAGGTGTTAGTTTTTGTGTGCAAAAGGTCAAATCTTTTCAAACTTAATTCCAAACGCCTGCGTTTTATAACAACCTAGCTTTTCTTTGAAGTTGGAATATATATTTTTAATATAATAATTCATCATTAACTAGAGGGAAGAAAGGAAAAAAACCAAATCACGTTCCTGCTTCAAATCAAGTTGACTGAGGTCTTTTGGTTGATTGTTCATATTTCTAACATTAGAATACCATAGTATGGATGTTATGTGTTAAAAGCTGTAGAAAATTAGGTTACTCCACAGCCCTTGAACGTTTCTGTCCTAAAGAAAAGACTGATCATTTTAAATGTGAAAGTTGGGAAGGGAAGAAAAAAGTAGTTAGTGAATTATTTGTCCTATATGCCATGTTTTAAAAATTAATATAAGCTTGAAGTTAGCTCTTGGCATTGCTTGAGTTAATTCTTTATAAATCCCTTTAAAATGCACGCTAGACCTGGAACATTTTTTTAGGGCCAAAGAGTATCAGTGTAAAATTAGAAAAACAATATCTTTGAGTTTGTTCTCTTGGCTTCTGGGAGCTGAGTGGGTGGTGAGGAGTCCCTTCCTTGTAATAATGTTTTTACAAATAGAAATTTTGCAACAGTTTAAAGAAGGTAACTCAGATGGAAAAAGAGGAACATGTCAGTGCATTTCATTCGATTGTAATGCGTTTTATAAAAAAAACAAATCCTTTTCAGAACAGAGAATAAGTGATGAAAATTATCATGGGTGAAATAATGAAACATGTAGGGATTAGAAAAATATACAAGTAGATCTGTTAACTTTGTTTAGATTTAGTAACTTAGCTTTTTAAATGTGTTTCAGAAATTTTACACGGTGCTGCCTGTTCGTGTCATTATAATTAGGGGTCTCTTGGTATTTCCATTACCAGAGAATGTTTTCTTGTGTTTTTAACCTAACATTGAAAACAGGGGGGACTCAGATGGAAAAAGAGGAACATGTCAGTGCATTTCATTCGATTGTAATGCGTTTTATAAAAAAAACAAATCCTTTTCAGAACAGAGAATAAGTGATGAAAATTATCATGGGTGAAATAATGAAACATGTAGGGATTAGAAAAATATACAAGTAGATCTGTTAACTTTGTTTAGATTTAGTAACTTAGCTTTTTAAATGTGTTTCAGAAATTTTACACGGTGCTGCCTGTTCGTGTCATTATAATTAGGGGTCTCTTCCATTTTCCATTACCAGAGAATGTTTTCTTGTGTTTTTAACCTAACATTGAAAACAAAAAAAAAACAAATCCTTTTCAGAACAGAGAATAAGTGATGAAAATTATCATGGGTGAAATAAAACATGTAGGGATTAGAAAAATATACAAGTAGATCTGTTAACTTTGTTTAGATTTAGTACTTAGCTTTTACAAATCCTTTTCAGAACAGAGAATAAGTGATGAAAATTATCATGGGTGAAATAATGAAACATGTAGGGATTAGAAAAATATACAAGTAGATCTGTTAACTTTGTTTAGATTTAGTAACTTAGCTTTTTAAATGTGTTTCAGAAATTTTACACGGTGCTGCCTGTTCGTGTCATTATAATTAGGGGTCTCTTGGTATTTCCATTACCAGAGAATGTTTTCTTGTGTTTTTAACCTAACATTGAAAACGGGGGGGAAAAAAAAAAAATACCAGCTCATTTTCTGACAAGCAATGTTGGAGCCCAGGTGTAAAGTTTTATACTGAATTTAGCCTGAGTTAATATTCTGTTTGTAACGTGTAATGTAATTTTTCAGCATGTAAGTTGTTATTATGAACACTTAGTGTTCAATATACAGTCAGGATCCTTGGCTGTACCCAGATTTTTCTCAGTTGTGTCATGAGGAAGGAGCAATGGCATCTTTCTATTTGCAGCAGTACTTTCAGGCTGGCTACAGACTGCACCACTTCCAAGTTTCTTGGGGGCCTTGGACTTATTCCAGTAGCTAGGTGATACGGGGTATCAAGTATGGCCTGCTCCTCCCTCCTGCCCTCCTTCCAGGCACCGTGCCTCTTCCAGAAGCTGAGGAGGACAGTGATGCTGCTCAGAGGTCTCTGTGATGCCAGGAGACTCCCCTTTCTCTATTTTCAGGTCCGTTCAGCAGGTTTTCTGTCTGGTTTGCAGTGCTGTGGAAGTTGATCCACTATATGCTTGTTGTGTAGTGATTTTTTTTTTAATAAACTGATAAAAAGTAGTTTGAATTAAATGCCAATTTACTGCTGGCACAGAAGATCTGGCAGTCAGCTCCGTCAATAAGCCACCAGATAGGGGTTCCTTGCTGGGTAAAATCTACTGGCTCAACTGTTCTGTTTTGGAAAGTAGTGCAACCCTTTCCAAAAACCAGAGAGGCAGGCCAGACCGAACATCTCTGTACTGTTCTTTGGGCCATGGCACACGTGCTGGTGGCACACATTGAGGGTCCCGCATATGGTGGTTCCAGTTTTGGACAAATTTGCATTTGGCTCAGGTTATTATGAATTCTATGTCTTTTAACTGGAATTTACTCAGGGGAAGGAAATTTGAAATTCACAACGTGAAAACATTGTGAAACTTCAGCAGTGGTTATTGCAAGCTCCCAATGCGAATTTATGCGGTCCTGC
This sequence comes from Aptenodytes forsteri, assembly GCF_000699145.1. NCBI lineage: Eukaryota > Metazoa > Chordata > Aves > Sphenisciformes > Spheniscidae > Aptenodytes > Aptenodytes forsteri. The sequence goes on along the minus strand of NW_008795259.1, from coordinate 4,213,606 downwards.
AATAGAGCTTGACTGATTTCAGTCCCACAGCCCCCACAACACATGATCTACGCTGAAAGCCTGTTTGGAAGAAATGTGCAGTGGGCCCATTTGGGCTTTTTGCATTGTGCTGCATTTAAACTGACTAGGGGTTCACTTAGGATGCCAGCCACAAATTCTGGAGCATCACACAGAGCTGAACTGGTGACAGGCTTTGTTCTCTGCTGCTTCCTTCTCATCTCAGAATAGGGATCTGTGGCTTTCAGGATGCAACGTAAATTGCCTGATATCTTAGCCTCTTCCTAGACATATTGGATTGAGTACCAGATATAGAAGAGTTTAAATCAGGGGATCCTTAAATATGCTAAAGCCTGCCTGGAATGCTCTGTTGTTCTAAGAAATTTGTATGAAAACTTCAAAACTGAATTTGAGGCAGGGAAAAGGGTAAGGTTTAGAAGCATTTGTTGCCTGCTATAGCTGGGTAACAGTGACCACAGGAGCCAATCAATACAATAAATATAAATGACTGTGAAGCCCCTTAGAAACAATTTTCTTTTTCCTTCCTGCCCACTGTTAAAACCCCAGCAATAACTTAATGCACAAAGGATACACTTCCACTGAGAAACAAAATAAAATGAAGACATTTTAAGTTTTACCCATCTCACTTGCAATGTGTTTTGCATGTGCAGTATGACCCAATTTATTTGATTAAATTACGATTCCAGATTTCAGCTTGCAGCAATATCTATAGAGTATCCATTCCTTACTTTAAGCATTTTAAATTCTGATGTGACCACAACTTGCAGGGAGGCTGTCGGGCTGCTGATATGGCTTGTGACGCCTGCAAATCACTCAGTCCCCGTGCACCCAGCAGATCTTCAACTAGTATAGCAGGAAAGATGTCACTGCGCAGACACCTAAATTGTATTTTTATTTCCAGATATACTGTAGGTACCTCTATTGTGACTGACTTTGGAGGAACTGACTCTCCTGTGGCTAGAATTGGGGCTGGGAGGATGCTGAATAATACCAAGGTCAAGATTACAGTGGAGTGATGGAAAATCTGATTTCTCCCATCATTGAGTTCATAATATTATGACTCACAGTTGGACAAGGTGGGGGGGGAAGGTGGCACCTCTTGGCAAGAAGAGAGGAGAAACAGGCAAACCATCACTCCACCCTAAAAAGCTCTCACACTTGGGAAAAAAATGGCACAAAATACCGGTGTCTCTGGAATTTTGCCTCAACAAATGTGACTGAGAACATCTGATCCCTGAGCACATTTTTCAGGAGAGTTTTTTCTATTTTTAAGATGCCATGGCCACCAAAGGGAGTGCTGCAGATAAATTATCAGAAACGTCCGAGCAAGATTTCCTTCAGTCTTCATTCTCAGTTTTTACATCTGTAAAATGAACACAGCCTGGGTGCCTCACAGAGACGGTTACAAAGCCAAGCTCACTAAGAATGGTAGTTAAGCTGTAAATTGTCACATCAGTAGGTATTATTACAGCTAATTACAAATACTGTTATTCTGGAGGTACATGTACGAATTTGCAGGATTTCAGAAAAAGTACTAGCCCTTGTAATAGATATAAAAGTTAGATGTAATATGGGTTACAACTCAAAGGGAAACTTTGTGACAGCCAAGTGGCTTTTATGGTGGATTTAACTATATCAATGAAGTGGCTCCAGCTTTTCAGGAATATGCAGTTTGACTATTTCGTTGCGCTATGGGGAAAAAAACCCAAAACCCAAACCAACCAACCCCCCAAAAAAACCCAAACACAAACCCTCCCAAAGAAATTTTGGCTTCCAGTTCTGAAATCAGCCACTTTGTATAGTCATATAGCATTTCTTTCATTGCAAGAGGTCCTAGATTAGATTAGAGAGTGTGAGTAAAATATTATTCTAGTTAATTATGATATTAATATTTGTAAAGTTAATCAATAATCTTTCCAAAACAGGGTAGTCTGCTATTTCTTTTTATTTCAGTGAAGAGAATTTTGGCAACGAGGATGAAAGGGCATGTTTATTTTTTCTCTAGGTATCTGCTGATTAGTCAATTAAATATTTTCATCAGCCACAATGACCTCTGTATTTGGGCCGCATATTGGTTTACACTGGATTTCCCATAGTAGTGACTTTGTGCTGCATTGACTTCGGGTTACAGAAGTAAAGCCTGCCCCATCCATTGTAAAACTGGTTTCTTATCAGGCCAAGTAGTAGTGTACATCCTCTGAAATCTGTACCTTTGGCAGGGAAATTAAACTGAGCTGAGCTGGTCCTGCTAGCCCAGAGTTCCTGCTTTGTTAAAAGGTTCATAGCAGGTCAGGTATTTTTCAGTATATTTTTAAAAGCTTGGTTGAGCTAACTTAATTTCTGTTCATTAATTCCTCCCCCCACGCCCCCCTTCAGAATAAACGGCCCTTCACACAAATCCAATTTAGCTTCAATATACCTTATTCACACTGCCTTTTATTGCAAGCCACAGTTCAGCCAGCTGTAAGATTGCCCAGCTGCCTCAGGTTTCCCAATTTAGCCCTGGAAATGATTTCAGCATGGCTAAAACTTCTCACTGGCCAATTTGGAAACAGGATTCAACTTGTGAAAAATGTCCCAAAATGGCCACCGAAAGCAAAATAAAACCAAAAAAACACACACAAAGAAAGGTGGGGCGTGAGGAGGTCTGGATGGGGATTTTTTTTCCTAGGGCGAAAGGATGTGTATGGGCTACGTCGCAGAAGTTGAAAATCAATTCTTAGCTTTGCACTTCTGCTACCCTCTGAGGGACTTCTCTTCTTGGCCTGGGCTTAATTGCAGCACTGATATAAACAAGGGGCTTAGTGTGAAACTCTGTACAGGCAGCTGGAGGTGAACTGGCAATGAAGACCAGGATTGAGTTTAGTATTGAGGCAAAATAGCTTGGTTTTATCTGGGAGCAATAGTAGAAAGGAAAAAAAAGGTTTGCAGCTGTGTGGTGAGAATGCATGTCTAATCAAAGAAGTCCAAGGCATCAAATGTTCATACTTACATGGCTAAGGGTAAAAAATAGTAACACTTCCACGTCTTAAACACCGTTGAACTTGAAGCTATGAACAGAGGTCCTGCCATTAGATCTGAGTTGTATTTTACAGTGTCCATGTGTGTGCAGCTCAACAAAGGGTTGATTAAACGTGGATTTATTGTTGCACTTTTATAGAAAACCTTAGCATGTCTTGCAGTTTATAGAGACAGACATGTTAATGAAAGCCCTTTGGCAAACCTAGAATTCCAAAATAGGCAACACTCAGAAAGTCTGGTCTTGCAGCGAAGAAGAAAAGTATGCATATACACTGTGATTATGTAAATACTTTTTGATCCTGTATATAGATCACAATAATTAGGGAGCAGAGCGTGAGACTTATTTGCCCACATAACACTTTGTCCAATAGACCGTATTTGTATTTAAGAAAAAGGGATTATTTCCTGTTGCCTGTAGTAGAATTGTTTAAATCACAGTCTTTTAAAATTTGTTATTAGTTGTAAATAACTAATTTACAACTTCGTGAAGGTGAGGAGAGGCATATATCTTCTGAGGCTAATGTAAGTCACAAAGATACCATCAGGAGGGAGAAGAAAAGCACAGTTTTTTGTATGAGCATCCTCAGCTACATTCATACTTTTTCTTTATTCTTTTTTTTTGGGGGGGGGGGGATTTTTTTTCCCCAACACTTTGCAAATATTGGTAGGATTAGAATGCAGCTCTGAAAGGAAAATCTGGTCTACTGGATATTTTTAGTTAGGAAGCGTTATTTGACTTCCAAAGGAAGGGAAAGAGAATTCTTGACGCCTGCTACTGACAATTTAACTAATAGCTTCAAATGTATGCCTGTATGCATCATTACCTTCACCACATGCACATTTTTGTCCTTCTTTGCTTCCTAAAGCTTACGTTCCCTGTAAAATCTTGGTCACCATCATTTTAGAAGGTCTCAGCTGCGAAAACTGAAGTTTGGGGTCATGACAATTACATGCTAGTATCTGTATATGGGTAAAAAAAGAATTAAAAAAATATGACCATCTGGCAGCGTTAAGTAGATGAGCATTTCTAATGAAGTGAATATATGCCTTTGCCTAATGGTAAGCACTTGCTTACCTTTTTTTTTTTCTTAATCAAAGAAAAAAAAGCCTTGTTTGTCATAAGTGTACAACTTCATAGTAAAAGATAATAATGATAACTTAAATCACTGTATCTAAAATAAAGCAGGATTAAAAATAAAATTCCTTGTCCCCCGTGTTTAGTTTTAAACAAATTAGCCTAGGAATGTATGATATACTAAAGTAAGACAACCTTAAATATTTCTGTAGGTTTATTTCTTTAGACTTTTATATGGAACTATTACATAGGTAAACAATGTTTATTCTCATTATTGCACTTGAGGAGCAAAGACTCTGGCTATTGTGCTGCGTGCATGCTTATTTTTATTATAGTTTAAAGGATTTTGGTAACTCCCCCCATCAGTGAAGAAATGTAATTTTGCAAAAATGTCTAGTATGATGATCTCCGAGTTTTTTCCATGTAATCTCAATTATATGGACATCTAGCACATTGCTGCAAAAGTGCTGGGGCAATTGACACTTTGGAACAGCTGACTCATACTAGTTATTAACTTCAGTGTCGTTTTTGAGAAGCTGACCCGTACAACTACACTGTGGGAATCAACGTCTTTAAAATTATTTGCAGATAGTCTGCACTTTTTCAGGGAGGGAGAAGCACTGAGGACAGGTTTTTAAAAGTGCTCATCATCCAATTATGTCCCCAGATGTTTTAAAGATCTCCTCGTCACTCAACAAGCTCTCAGTGCAAGCTACCTACTACTGAGTTGTTTCTGAAGTATGACTCTGTGTGGGAAGCAATTACCGATTGTGCAAACATTTTAGATCATGAAATAGATTATTTTATGCGTTGCCCATTCTCTCGGGACCCAGACCAAGATCAGAGCCGCAGTTCTGCAGGAACTCCTCAAGGAGATCATGGCAAGTCCTTTCTTGAAGGAATTTACACTTTTACGCGGCCAGATTGAGCAGCGTGAACATCATGACACGTTTGAATAGACATGGGAAATGGGAGGGAGTGCAAAGAGAATAGAGTAAGGAAATACTACATGAAAAAGTAGAATATAGCAGACACGTGGAATAGGGCTGCTGTGTAGAGACTGAGGGAGGAGTGGGAGGGGATGTCTGGAAACAGCTATTCGTCATGGGGAAAAAATGTGAGAGCTGGTTTAAAAAAAAAAAAAAGGAAGAAGTTGGACACTGATGACGACATTGTTGTCCCAAGGTCCCTCTTTCAGCTGCTTGCCATGGATCTTGCCAGCTCAGTTTTTGGTTTCTTTCTCTCAGCAGCTTTTCTTCCTTGTGTTCACATGGCCAAAGGAAACGAGGAGGCTGCTTCATCTCTGGTGCTTCTGAAATGGGATCTCCAGTGAACTTTTCTCAGTAGAAGACATGTTGTGTAATGTTTTGTTGAATACCAGTGATGTTTCGATCCAGAAACAACAAAGCAGGAAAAAAAAATAGTCGGGTATTGTTTGTTTTTTAATTAAAGATAGGTAGTTGCACACTGCAAAACATTATTCTGAAAGAGGCAGTGTGAGGATAGGATAAAATAACATTAAATTTCAAACTCACTTCATTTTAAAATCTAGGTGCAAAAAGAAGATTCTTAACTGTTTTTCTGAAAACTTTGTTTAGAGCAAAGGTGTAGCTATATATTTTATTTAAGAATTATGAGTTTGTGGCTTTATATACTTTGCCACAGCCTTGGTTGCCTTTGAATGCTCTTTTAGTTTTGTTAATAAGTCATTTTTCATAATATTTTTGCTATTGACTTCATTTTAAAATCTAGGTGCAAAAAGAAGATTCTTAACTGTTTTTCTGAAAACTTTGTTTAGAGCAAAGGTGTAGCTATATATTTTATTTAAGAATTATGAGTTTGTGGCTTTATATACTTTGCCACAGCCTTGGTTGCCTTTGAATGCTCTTTTAGTTTTGTTAATAAGTCATTTTTCATAATATTTTTGCTATTGAATACCTTGTAGTTTCTATTACAGGTCCCTTAAATTGCCTGTGACAAAAGCTGCTGGCCACAGATGTATTTCAGAAATTCTATACAGAGTATTGCTTAGATTTTCTTTTTTTCTTTTTTTTTTTTTTTTAAAAATCTGCGCTTTAAAACGGATTAAAACAGGCCTGTT
>NW_008795259.1:4205426-4207103 GCF_000699145.1 Aptenodytes forsteri | reverse complement strand
AAGTACACCAAAATGAAAGATAATTTGGATTTCCCGTGGGGTTCATGTCTGTTTTCCCATTTGCCTTCTTTCTTGGAAGTTAACATTTTGTTCTAGCTGTGATATGTGATAGGAAAATGGAGGAAGTGGAAATGCAAGAATTGTTGAATTCTGTGGGCAAATACCCTTTCCTATCATCCTTAGAGAATGCCAAAACATTGGCATTAAAACACTGCTGTACTTTTTTTCTCTCTCTCTACTAAGGCACACATACCCTTTTTTCTTATCTGTGAAATATGGTTATGTTATTCTAGAAATGTTTTGAATAGTGTCTTGGAGCCAAAAAGAAATGAGAAAAGCAATTTACAAGTCTGTGTACAAAATGTATGTGATCATTTGATTTAATTTCATATGCATTAAGCAAAGTTTCTTAAAAATAATTGCTAACATAGATTAGGAAGATAACTATGACAAAGCCAGTTGGCATATTTGATGGGAAACCAATTCATATACTTGTTTGTATGCCAAAGAGAAAAGGGGATGTTATGCAAATAATAATTTATTAAAATTTAAGCCTGGTTTGGACTGTCACAACTAAGTTTACATAGACTATTGAGGCACTAAAATGTAATCTCTCGGTTAAGATGTCAGGCAGAGTTACCTTTTCCATGGGAATGTTATTTTCTGCATTTTAGTGACTGTATTGATATCATATTAAAATAATTTCTAGGAATTTGGGGAAGGGGGAGGAAGAAGGGGAAGGAAGTAGTAACTCTTGAGTAAGTACTTCTTGAGTAAATTGAGTAAAACTGCAAGCATATAACAAAATGGAAGCATTTTTCTCCTATTAGATCCAATAAACTGTTGACCTAATCTGAGGATGCTTAGATTTTTTCCTAAAATTCTAGTTTTACAACAGTCTCTGGTTTTCTTTTTATTAAGACATTATTTATTAAGTATGAATGTGTATGCAGCTCACTTTTTTAACAAATCTTTTTTAATGCCCCTTGAGATATCTAGACTTCATGTTGCAAAAATATTTCTATACCAAAAGTTACTGTTTCATCTGCATAGTGCCATCTGATGGAACTATCCAATATAGATGAATCCAGGTCTTTGCTGGCATTCCCAGCTTATTTGGAAACTCTGTTGAAATTAGTTGAAATGTTGCTTGCAGGAAAGTACAGTAGCAGTAATTTCAGGGCACTTTCACATTTGAGTTTTTCATTGAGCATCTCATTCACTGAGTCTTTCTTTCTTTCTAGAGTCACAAGTGAATGATATACTTGCAGAGAGAGCAGGAAAATGCATCTCTTTCTGATTTACGGGAACAAAATAGTTGAGCCATGAAGAGTTCTGTTGTCTTTACAGACATCCAGACACAACTGCCCTTTTTTTTTTTTTTTTTTAAAGTCATTGGCTGTCTATGGAAGTTGTGAAAATCCCTTTCTTGAGCTTGGAATGGGATGCACCTTGGAAACGTGGATGCTGACTTTCAGTGGTCTTATGAAGGGGCAGGTGGAATATGCTTAGTTACCTTTATTCAGAACATAAATCTAACAATCTTCTATATTTTATTTCGATTTCTAAAAGAGATTAGTGCTCTAGATCTTGAATGCTTCCATTTTGGTGTGCAGACTAGACTCAGTCTGCCTGTTGAAAGGTGAGGACCGCTCATCGAGGCCCTTTTCAGTATCT
>NW_008795259.1:4195429-4205269 GCF_000699145.1 Aptenodytes forsteri | reverse complement strand
TTTTTTTTTTTTTTTTTTTTTTTTTTTTTTTTTTTTTTTTTTTTTTTTTTGCTGTCTATGGAAGTTGTGAAAATCCCTTTCTTGAGCTTGGAATGGGATGCACCTTGGAAACGTGGATGCTGACTTTCAGTGGTCTTATGAAGGGGCAGGTGGAATATGCTTAGTTACCTTTATTCAGAACATAAATCTAACAATCTTCTATATTTTATTTCGATTTCTAAAAGAGATTAGTGCTCTAGATCTTGAATGCTTCCATTTTGGTGTGCAGACTAGACTCAGTCTGCCTGTTGAAAGGTGAGGACCATTCATCGAGTCCCTTTTCAGTATCTGAAGTTGAGCATTCGGGAGCTGAGGTGCCTAGAATAACAGGCTGCTTTTGAAAATGCAGAGACGTCTGAAAATGCAGAAATGCTTGTTTCTTTACCTTACTGCTTTTAAATAAAATTTAAAAAAAAAAAGAACAAAAAAAAAGGAAAGAAAAAAATAACCCAAACATTTTCTAGGCAGACACTGGTTTTCTAACTTGCAGTGGAACATCTTTGAAGAGGCTGATGTGTCTGACGACTTAATTGTTGGCTTCAGGATTTTCAGTTTTCTTTGGTTCTGATGCTCTGGGGAATGGCATAATAAATAATTGGGTCTAGCAGTATGGCACATAGCTGGAAAAAAATTGAGTTTTGCCTATTTCTGAGGACATTTTGTGTTGGGCCTGGAAAGTGTGTTCCTGTACCTCTTTCAGGTATGGAGGTCTGTCTGACCTGTTAGGCTCTGGAGGGAGCACGGGCTTGGGAAATATATCAAACTATGAAGATATTTGTAACTTTGGGCTCTTCAAGCATAGTTCAGCTAAGGTGCTCTGCCATGGGCCGGGCTGTAATGCCCTCCCTCTGGTTAATGCTCCACTTGGCCAGATTATGAGAGGGAGAGCTCGGGCTGGTGTGGAGGTTATTTCTTCAGTGTCTTTTGTTTTACTTGCATTTTACCCTTGCCTACATCACTGATCGGCCTCGATAAGGAAAGAAGTCAGCTGCGAAGAGTACTAGGGGAATAATTTGATGGTCTCTGGGGCATAGCTTCAGGATCCAGTCCAGCAAAGTGCTGGAGTCCTCCTGCAGCTGCTCACTCTCCATAAAAAATACAGTGTTTAAGAAAGCACAACAGGTTTTCTGTAAGGTCACTGTCATTTTTTACATTCTTTCATTGTCTTTTTTTCCCTTTTTTTTTTTTTCCCCAAATAAAAAATACCCTGATGACAACTACAGAGTTTGTTGAAATCCAGGTTTTGGGTTTTGTTTCTGGGGTTTTATTTTACTGCTTATCTTCCTGTTTCTTGTATCTGTTTGAATGCAGGTTTAAATTAAAAGTTTGCTGGGATGTTTGGACACATTAAACTGATATATGTGCTAGATAAAGGTGTAGCTAAAAGCGTGGGAGGACTTCATTTTTCCCAGGGTAACTTTTTTTATTTCCCTTTAAAATGAGAAGTAATTGCATTTATCTTTGTAGCATAAAGCTTATCTCCATGATAATTTAATTTTTGTCTAGTATATCCTAATAAATTATAGACCCTTATTATTTTTCCAACACAGATGCCCATTATGACATTTCTAGGTCAGATGACTTCAGATCGCAGACTGTTCCTTAAAAATTATTATGCTCTTCTATTTTACCCATTAAGTATTCAGAGCATCCTTTTAACTTCTCAGAGGAGAGGCGCCAAATTATTTAAGAATTTAATGTTTTATCATGCACTTATGTTAATTTTTCATTGACTTCAGCAAAGCTTCCCCACACTTCACAGTTAAACCAGTATTTTGAAAGTTAACATTTGGCAGGGAGTTTATGGACAAATGATAAAACCTTGTAGCCTGTAAAGATAAATCTTGAGTAGCTGCCAGTAGGTAAATGACTAACTTCAATTCAAGCAATTTAACAGCAATCAGTTTGAGGTCAAGTAACTCTGGACAGTGTAGTTTAATGTATCGTCTTTTTTCCCTTCTCTGCAAGTAAACCACCGCTGACTTCTGCTCTCGTCATTTAACTTTTTTAGTACATTTCCTGTAGATTGTTCCCCTCAGAAGTCAAGTAAGGTACTGCCAGGATTTGAAGGGGACTGGGAACATCAACAAATGGAAATGACACTAATGTGAACCAATGGATTATTTGCATTCCAGTGCTTAAGTTATCACTTAATAGTTATAGGCTCTGGTGGCAAGACTGGACTGTGTTATGTTAGACTCAGGAACAAATGCTAATATCTTCAATGTTTTCAAATTCCCAACCATATTTGGTCAATTGTGCTAGTGTTGACCCTTGAAGGCTGCCAAGAGTCTTGTTGGCAAAAATGCCACTTTGGTGAAGAAATAACTTCTACCACAGCTTTATTTGAAAGCTGTCCTCGTTTAAAGGGGTATCATCTCACTGCTTCATGACTCAGGTTTTGTCTTGTCTTTTTTTTTTTTTTTAATTAAATGTGTTCATCTCCTTAATAATGGGTTTAGCGTAAATTACCCTCATGTATTACATGCTTTTCTCTACTTTGAATGTTTTAATCTTTATATAATCCTTTCAGCAGGGAAGAATCTAGTTAATCTGCTCCACAAACTGTTGTAAATTGTTGTACAAATCCTTCTGACCTGCATGCGTGTGCTCACGTTCTTTAAAAATAGAGCAAAACTAAAAGTTTCTTTGCATTGCTGAGTACAGCAGATCTGACCCAGACTGGTGAAGGGACAAATTCTTGTACATTTAAATATAGGATTTTCTGTAGCAGCCCAGCCCAGCCGTCATTCAGTCCAGTGTTTTTTTTTTTTTTTTTTTTTTTTTTTTTCAGGTTTTGTCTTGTCTTTTTTTTTTTTTTAATTAAATGTGTTCATCTCCTTAATAATGGGTTTAGCGTAAATTACCCTCATGTATTACATGCTTTTCTCTACTTTGAATGTTTTAATCTTTATATAATCCTTTCAGCAGGGAAGAATCTAGTTAATCTGCTCCACAAACTGTTGTAAATTGTTGTACAAATCCTTCTGACCTGCATGCGTGTGCTCACGTTCTTTAAAAATAGAGCAAAACTAAAAGTTTCTTTGCATTGCTGAGTACAGCAGATCTGACCCAGACTGGTGAAGGGACAAATTCTTGTACATTTAAATATAGGATTTTCTGTAGCAGCCCAGCCCAGCCGTCATTCAGTCCAGTGTCTCTGACGGCTGCCAGCTCGCTGTGCCTACCGAGAAAGGACGAGAAACTTGGAGTGGGCAGCTGTGGAATAAATGCGTCATGGGGGAAATTTCTTCCTCTTTCCCTCTTTTAGAGTTTCATTTATGTCCTGAAGCACAAGGAGCCAAACCCAAGCTTTTGTGGAGGTTTCTTTTTTTTTTTTAATTGTGTGTTTTTTAAATACAGCTAATGCTGATCAGGCGTTATAAGGGAAATTGGCTGTTCTGTGTTGACACATTTACCACAGATAAAAAATTCAGTATAGAAAGTCTAGGTTCGAATAGTGTTGATCTGATAGAGCTAAATAACCTCTCTCTAAATAACATCTCTCTTTCTTTAGAAAGTATAAGGAATTGGGTTTTATATGTGCAAGCAGAATTGGAAATCCAATATTTAAGAAGATTTGAGAATGTAGACCCTTATCACTGCACTTCAGGTGGAATTGAATCCCCACACAAATGGTGTCTCTGACTCCTTGATGCTACTGCAAAGATCTTGCACAAATGTCACAATTCTCATCACCTAAGGGATAACATGTGCCCTTGTTGGAGCCATTTGTTGGATTGCTGTGCAGGGTGTACCTTAATATTCACAATGACACCAAAAAGGCTACCATTAACCTTCAAAGGGCCAATGGAATATCAGCATAAATGTGTTAAAAGAGAAAAGGGATATTGTCTTATATAGCAAAATGAATCTCTGGCAAATAGAAATCTTTCAGATTTCCATTTTCAAGTAGTACAGATCAGTAACTGAAATTGTTTTCTTCTAGGTTTTTTTGGGGGGGCTGGGTGTTTGCTACATTTATGTTTTCCACCTATCAACAGACCTCCTTACTTTAAAAAATAAGTAAAAGTATGAAAATCTCTTTAAAAGAAAATTTAATAATTCTGAAATTAGCCCGGTAGTTGTGTAGTTGAGAGAGTAGGTGTGTCTGTACAGAGTGTGCTCTCAAACCGTACAGTCCCTTTCTAAGTAATTTTTTGTAAAGCAGTTCTTCCATGTAACTAGGTTGCAAAGAATCCTGCAGTGCTGGATTTTCTGTGACATGAGCTTTTTACAATTACTATAAATTGACACTGATTTGACTTTTTGCTCTCTTACACTTTTTTCCATGTATCGAGCTGGAATACGCTTTGCGTAATTTTGTGTGCACTTACACACGCGCACGTACACATAAACACTGCAGATTCTTTTATTAAAAAAGCAAGCAGGAAAGCAAACAAGCAAAACAAAATTTGCTGATGCTGTTCTATCTTCGTTCCCACTAGAGTGCTCGCTGCGCCACACTTGCTGCTGACTCCTTTTTCAGATCTTGAATGATGCCTCTTGCCTCGTCCCTGCTGTGCCTGAGATGAAAGCAGATGCTCTTGATCATAAGGTGTAATCTGAATCCTCAGATTTCAGTTTGACCTGGCAGGATTTCTTATGAAGATAGTCTCTCTTCTATCCAGAGCTGTTGAAGAAGAAGAAGAAAAAAAAAAACCTAACAATGCAGAAGTGTTGCATATGGGGTTCTGTTAGGTTTTTAAGTTTGTCAGTGATTCTGTGTGTTTTGACTTCAGACAGTCATTGTTCTAGCTAGGATGCTTCACCTCAGTAATACCCTAAACCCTAGCTGCATGCTGAAGCAGTGAGCGCTGAGCCACGCTCAGAACCCATGGAAGTTTCTTCAGTGACTTTTTGCAATGTTCTCTGCAAGCTTGTCTGCAACACCCATTTGAACACCAGGTTACTGCGTGCAGCATTTCATTTCAGCAGTGACTTCTTGTAAGCAGGATGTCCTTCTGACGACTGACAGCTGCATTCAGCAAGACTTCTCCTCACAAATGAGATGCAGACTCTGCACTATCTGGGCCAATAAAGGCGGGAAATAAACTCCTGTGCAGCCACTCCACATTTTACTACTGTAGTTTAGTAGCCTGACTGGTTTCTGCACAGCACTGAGATAGCAAAGCTAATGTTTTCTGTGGCTGACCTGAAATATTTGGAAGAAGGTAGTAGAGCAGCCATATCTGATGGCAGAGAGAAGGGAACGTGGCTCTATGATGCATCTAGCTAGAAGCTAACTGACCCATTCAAACGTGGGCCAGCTGGCTAACTGGAGACCTTGTTTGGTCTAAATGCTGTCTGTGTTGAGCAGGGTGACTAATATCTTGCCCTTTCAATTTGCTGAACTGCTGGCTATCACAGCAATGCAGGAGAATCGCTTCTCACGCAGTGCTAAGGATTTTCAGGTTCTCAGGATTCATTCATAGTGGTATGAATTTGACCAGATGCTGTCCTTATATCGTTTAACAATGCTTTCCACATACCTTTTGTGTCTCCTTACCCTGATCTTCAAGGTATGCGTGCTCTATATGCACATAACATCTTGCTATGACAAACATCTAGTGAACGTACCAGTCCGGTAATTTGAGACAGGCAGGCTAAGAAACATAGCAGTGTGGAAGGGAGATCAGTAGGCATTAGATAAAGACATTGCACTTCAGGAACGTGTGGAGTGAAAAATATCCAGAGTTACTGAAAGATGAAGATGCAATTTGATCAGAATAATGGAGCTGGGAAGGAACAAACAGATACGGATGTGTGAGATGCTGTTAACAGTCAGGACTGGCCATTTTTTAAAACATGCTTGAGGGGAAATGGGATAAATGAGATGGTGGAGTGGAGGAAGAAAGAAAATTACTTTTAAAAAGCCCCCTCCTTGTCAGAGGAAAAGAAATAGTATGATATAAGTAGTGAAAATCTAATTGCATTCAAATGAAGATGACTAGTTTTGATACGATGGAGAAAGTCTATAGACGTGTCTGATTTGTGAAGAGCTTGTTCTTTGCTCCACTCCAAAGGCAGAAGATGTAGGCACTTCGGCCATGAGGAATAGCTCACTGACTACAGCAAGTGATTCTCCTTAGAGAACTATTGGCAAGACAGGACACCTTAATCGCAGGGAGAAGACCTTAATCCGTTATTGTTCATGTATTAATTGGGAAATGTGACCTTATAGTGTCCTGTCCAAAGCTTATTTCAGAAGATTAATACTCCAAAAAACTTAAGGCACAATTTTGTATATTTCCAATTGTTTTCTGTTGCCAACTGTAAATCCCACAGCCAGGGCTATCATCACTGAAAACCTGCCCCCTGCACGCTGGCTAAAAAGCTTCAGCCACAGTCTTATTTTGTGACAGGTTTTAATCCGTGCACTAAATCTTAGTTCAGAGGATAAAGCTGGGTTACTGACTCCTACAGTTGCTAATAAATTGCCATGGACACAATCACATACCTGCAAAATAGAAGTGGCAAAATATAAAGTGCAAATTAAGAATGGAGTGGTTATCTGCATAAAACATCATCCCTTCCACCTGGGCATGGCAATCTACCCTCCCCCCAGATCCTGGGGTTTTCAGCTCACTTTTCTATGCATGCTTGCTATCTTCTGCTTTTAAAGTATGAGCATCTCAAAAACAAAGTTCAGAGGTTAGTTTTGCTCGCCTCAGAAATGCACTTCACGTACACTTGCCAAAGTTGCGGCTCTTTGTCAGAAAACAGGAGGGCCTGAAGGATTTCTGCCCTAGTGCTTAGTGTTCAAATAATATTTTGACTGTTACTGAATAGGCACCATTGTACTATTAGTCCTTTTCTCCACAGATTAGAAAAGGATTGCAAAAGAAGGCTATTTGTTTTCCTTGATTACTAGCAGATCAGATGTTGGGAAAAAGCAATCATGATGATTCAAGAGAAGGTATTTAAAAATATGACTAAATTTTGTGAGTCTCACTGGAAATTGTTAACCTGATGAAAAGTACCTATGAGGAGTATGAGGTTACCCACAATATTATGATTTGTTACGTTCACCGTGGATTCTTCCCCTGTGTTTAAATAAATAAATAAATAGAAAGTGAAGTGGATCTTCAAAACGAGGAGATTAAAAAAAAATCACAATTTATTTAACCTAAAAAGAGTAAGTGTTGATTTATTTGCCTTTTTGGTTTTCTGAACTTTCAGGGAATACTCAAGTTTTGCTTTTAAATTTTCACTTGGAACTAGAGAGGCTTTAATATTTTTTTGTTTTGTTTTTATTTCTTTTAAAAAGAAAGCTGAGAGGCCTGTGCAATCTCATGACTCTGGGAAGAAGAGCTCTAAGGAAAGCACCAAAGATCCTGAGACTGGCAACAAAAATCACAACTCTGTTCATGTGCTGCAGCACATGAAATCTGTATTCTGCCACTTGTGGCTTTTGGTCAAACAATTGAACAGATAACCCATCAGTTTTAGAAGTGCCACTTCAAGAAACACTCTCTTACCTCTTCTCTTTTCTACTTAGCCATTCTTCTGCCTAATGCAAACTGGAGCCTTCCCCCTCTACCCAAACCTGGCTTGTCTAGAAATACTTTTCCCTCAGAGTATAACGGTTTTTATAAGTTAGAACAGCAGAATAAGTAATACCTGGATATCCAAAATTTGACTGATGAGTTATTACGTTAATGCAGTAAAATTATCTTCAGCACAGTGTGCAGATAGTTCTACTTTGTAACTTCTGAAAAGCTCAGCAGCATGGCATAAATGCATGGAAAAAAAAGCAAACCTTGACAAAGATGAAGTGATACCAGAAGGGAAAAAAAAAAAAAAAGGACAAGGTGCCAGAAGATTGATGAAATGTCAGGTAGTTAAGGACCGCAGTGAACATTGGGAAAAAAACCCAAAAAACAGGCCCCATATTATTTGAAGATTGTTATATTATTATATGAAGATTTGACTGTGTTACTTTTTCTTTCCCAAGTAACTGTGAAATACTTATAAAGTACTTTTGGAAAAGGCATTCTTGTGCTACAGCTATTCATAAAGGTATTCCTGTCATTCAAACTCTACACTTTAAAACAATTTCTAACTTTTGCTTCCCACATTTTAAAGCAATCTCAATATGCAAATTCAGGCTTGGAAATAGAAACCTTTTCTGACAGACAAAACATTTCATTACATTTTTAGACTTGCATTGTCCCCGATAAAAACTTTATCGATTTCTGTACTGAAGAGGATTTCAACACTTTTGCATGGTGTACTAAATTAAGCCTTTGCATTGAAAGTCTGATGTTGTGTCAAAAGCACAAGTTAAATCTCGTGGATGATGTCACTGTGCAATTAAAGGCAGAGGTTAACACTCCTCTGTGCAGGTACTTTCCCCTCAAGCTATCTGGAATAACAGAGTTGCTATAATACAGCTGTGGCTGCTGAGGAATGCTAAAGCACAGTCAATGACTCTTGCATTTTAAAAAGGAATGTGTGTGGCAGAGAGAGGCTTAATTGCTCCTGCTACATGTCTTATAGTGCGGGGGAGCATTTGCTTGGATGGCTTGGAGTGACTGCTTTTGAATGTGGGTCTGACATCTGCTTTTTTTACCCTCTCCTCCCCTCCTGAAATAGTACAGTCACGTCCAACTGTGGCAGCACGTTGTGTTTTCTCAGTGTCACCCGTTCATTCCCATTGATTAATTTTTGTCTTTCACCAGGCATAGCTATGTCGTGCTCTCACAGCTGCAGGTACAACCTTTAGGGTAACGGTGGCTTCAAGATGTATCTTTCTCCTCTTCTCTTTGACCTTTGTTTTATCGCCTGGAGTTTCTGCAAAGTAATCATTTAATTGCCCCCTCCCTGAGTTCCCTCTTTCACCTCTCCTTACCTCCCCACTCTCCAACACAGAGTATCTGCTAATCATCACCAGCTTTTTTAACCTGATACTGCCAGATTATTTTTAATTCCTACACTCATCGTACGCTGTCAGTGCATTCATATGAATGGGAACACCCAGACTAGATTTATCCCATGCGATCTTTGCTTTGGCATTGGTCCATAATTCACCGAGGTGCCTAGGTTTGATACAGCCGGGGAGTTGTTAGTAACTGTAGTGCCACTAGAAATACAAAAGGGGACTCAGGAGAAAGGGATACACTTACTTTTTCAATGGAGTGCAAAGAAGAAAATGCAAGATAGTCACCAATTGCTGTAATTCATTACAGAAAGCAAGGGACTAAGCTTTAGAAGCTGGTCTGAGCTCCAAAGCTCGGATCTTTCCCAGATCCTGAGTGAATTCAAAGTGATAATCTTTGGTTTCACAGAATGGTTGAGGTTGGAAGGTCTGGAGGTCATCTTGTCCAAATGTCCTAAAAATGTCCTTGTTTGGGTTACTATAAAGAATAATTCTTACAAAGAGTAGACCCAGCTAACTGGAAAAGGACCCCAACCTCCCTGAGGTTCAGTCCCTTCCAGTTGTGAGCTGGAAATAGCAGCTGTATATGCAGCCAGCAGATTTTACCTGCAGTATCTCTCCTAGTTAAGAGTCATACATCTCTCTGAGTTTCTTGTAGTCCCGAGGAGTTACCCACAGAGCGGCCTTGAACAACACTTGCTCTGTTGCAAAGGAACACAGTGCCTCCCTCTCCACATTTCCAGTGAAGAGCAACTTGCAAGAGAGAAATGCAAACTGCAAACATGTAAACAGCTGTTGGGGGAAGGGGAGGAAGCTTCATGTAACAGAATCGGCTGCCAAATTCATCGCTGCCATGTGTGCTGTGTAATGCTTGTCATCTCAAGTGAGTCATTAAGCTATTCCCCCCCCCCCCCCTTTTT